>NC_056744.1:1685480178-1685493604 GCF_019279795.1 Protopterus annectens | reverse complement strand
TTTTTGGGAATTTCAAACTAAGTCTTTAAACATTTTTGTTTATTAATGAGGCAGCTGCACCTGTATCCTTCATAAGGAGACTTTCTATCATAAAAAACTGTATGACTAGTTGTATTCATGTGAAAAACAGAAAATATTCATAATTTATAAAATACATCAACATTTCTTATTATGCCTGCGTTTAGAATGACATATGCCCCATCTACTAGATTTAACAGAGTAAAAACTCTGAAGTCCAGAATGCTGCTGTCTGCACTTAGTTCTATAACTCTGTAATATGTATCTCATGGAAATCTTATCTTACAGAGCTGACATACCTTGTTATAGCCCACACCTAAAGCACTGAGGTAATACAGATGTGGAAAATGGCTATACTAAGCTACACATTTCTGGTGTAAACTGCAGTTCAGTGACAACAGATTACATCTGAAATATCCAATTAATCATAACTGAACATGGACATGAGAGAGACACACAAAAATATCGAGGATTTCTGGTATTTCAAAGGAGACTGCACAATGGGTAAAGGATTATAGGTTAACATAAGAAGGGATGGCCAAACCTAGCATGATATCTAAAATAAGAATATGTAACAGTGAAAGAAAACAGATTTTAATTAAAAAAAAAAAAAAAAAAGTCTCAATTACCCACCGCAAACCACTAAAACAAAGTGTGACATTACAAATAGCAGGGAGATTCCACAGCTGAACGTACATTATCATGAAGGAAGATGTTGGTATTCATAGGGCCATCTGAACAATGAGGCAGTGCAGACATGTCTTTATCTAAACTCAATGTGCAGGTTTTCGAATTGTCTGGTATATATTTTTTCTACTAAGTTCCAGAGTCCAGAGTTTATTCCTTTGTTTATATTACACTTGTAGCTTGTATGCTTCTCCTGTATCCTTGTAGGTTTCCTCCAGGTAAATCAGCTTCCTCCCACCAACAAAAAATATTCTAGAGACTTTTTGCAGTTGTTAGAAAAGGTATTACAAAAAATTGGAACTCAGTTCCTCTGTTATATAGAATGTTTAAATTTAACAGCAATACTATGTACAACTGAAAAAGGAGTGATCAGAATAAGATCTATAAATCAAAGACTTTTAGTGGTTGTGATTACCTTGAAAGGTTGCTACTGATATACGAAGATTCTTAACATGTTAGTTGTGTAAGATTACCTTTATGATTCAAAGTATTCCAAGCACTGTATAACATTATGTGATGTTTAATTTTTTTTATTTTCTGTGTATACATTGTAAATATGTTATATTAATAAAAATTTTCTAGTTGAACTGCAGTCTATAAATTGCCTACTTGATTCAGATAAATGACAGGAACGTAGAATGAGGCACCAGAATTAACTTCCTCTTTGTGTGTATTATATATATATATATATATATATATATATATATATATATATATATATATATATCCTTGTGGCTTAATTTATGACTAAAATGGTCCTCAGTGACTGGTTCACTTACACAGGTAGCTAATAAACACACAAGACATCTCGGCATAGCATTTTAATAAGGTACTTGTAACTCTCAGAACAAAGACCACTCCTTAAGATGGGACAAGACCTACCTGCTGAAACTAAGGTTTCATAGTTCTCTAACATCACTTCCTTATGAAGCTCCTTGTCTTGTTTTGTTAACATCTTCATCTCCTCTGCTGAGAAAGTAACAGCAACATCCTCAAAGGATTCTGGATCCTGTAAAAGACACACTGTGCAGTTAATCTTTTCTTTTACTGCAGTCGGTGAAAAATATGCTGTTTTCATGTAATGCTTTCAATGTAAATTGTGCTATTTTTCAGCAGGGTAGCACAGACATTTGTTACCAGAAGTGCAGTTAAAACAGTAAAAATAATCAGTCATTAACAAGTGCAAATTTCCTTTCCAGAATTATACAAGTAACAATGCCTTCATTTCAGAGTTGAAAAATGTCCCTTGCTGCTATCTTTCTCTCTCTCATCTACACACATTAAGGTCAGGGATAAGAGGGCACAGAGTTCCAGTTAAAGACCTATGTTTAGAAAAAGACTGAGTGATCTAACTAAGGGAACATGAAAACAGAAAGCAATAAGGGAAGCCTTGAAAGATGGAAAGAAAAAGTGGAATCATAGCAGAATAGGAATGAAAACATAGGAGCAGGGATAAGCTGGAGAAGGACAGCTGCAGAGTAATCAGAGGATGACAAACCATGGAGGATTACTTAATAAATCCATAAGACATGGTTCCAAGATAGCAGTCAAGATGCAACAGAAACAGACTGCTGGAAGTAATAAAATGGCTGTGTAACAGTAGGTCAAATTAATTTAATGGCCAATGATGAGAAAAAAATGGATGGGGTCCAAAGGACAGAGGGGGTATGAGAACAGCTGGGTTAGTATATGAACAACAGTTGTGGAAGGGATAATCCAAAAAACACTCATTTGTCAGTGCCAAATGTTACTTGTATTTGTGCAGGACTCAGCAGTACTCAGCAGGGTAAGACTAGAGGCATGCAGAATTACAATGCAGCAAGGCTCAGACAAAACTGTGGCCTAAAATATATTCCAATAGTAATAGTTTGTCCAGATCAAGGGTTATTATCAGTTACATTTATGTTTGCTTCTGCTAGAGCTGGTGGACTTCACTTAGATACAAAAGACCCTAATGCACTTACTAAGAAGAGCAGAGGAGGCTAGCCGTGTAAACACCACATTGGGTCTCCCCTTAAAATAGGCTACTAGTCCTCTGGGAATAACTTGATTAAGAAAGAATAAACAAAAAACAAAACTAACACCAATGATGCAGCAAAAGTAGGGAGAACCAAAATTCTGTAGTTTGGACACTGGTTCATTTAAGCAATAACCCACACCTAGGTGTGGGTAATGCTGGATTTATCCATGGTTGGTGCGGACTTGTCATGACAGTGAAGCCCGAGTGACCAAACAAAGGCAACCGTGGGTAAATCCAGCATTACTCACACCCACAAGTGGGTCGACCGGACCTTTATCCGTCAGTATAGTCTCGTATTTACAACAGGCACACTGGATGGGTTGGCCAATCAGCGTGCTCGTTTTTGAATATTTTAGGCCGGTCATTGTATAATTAACATTATACGAATGAACCCCCATTAATATTCCAAAATGTGCACACTGATTAGTCAGTGTGCACGTTGTAAATCAGACTTATACTAAAGGAAAAAGGTCCGGTCGCCCAGACTTTTTCCATTAGTACAAGTCTTTTTTTACAGGAATGGAGAACGCAAGATCTCCGTTGCTGTTTAGACACTGTCTCGCTATGTTAAAGGAGTTTAACATAGCGAGACAGCTTTAAAAAAATAACGGAGATCTTCCTTTCTCAGCTGCTTTTTTTAAAGCGGTCTCATTATTTTAACCTCTTTTAACATAGCGAGACAGATTGTAAAAAGCAACGGAGATCTTGCTTTCTCCGTTGCTTCCACCTACAACTCATGTACTGCGCAAGCATACACATGCGCACTACATCAGAACGGCTGAAGAATACCAGACAGCTGCAGAAGGGCAGCAAGGAGGCATTATACAATGCCATTACTTAAGAAAAGTATTTTTTTTTTTCTTAAATAATGTCATTGTATAATAGCAATAACCCACTTCTGGGTGTAGGTAATGCTTTCGCCCTTGTGACCAAACCACACCAACCGTGGGTAAAATCCAGCATTACCCACACCCAGGCGTGGGTTACTGCCCACAGATGGCACAACTTGATCAAGAGGGTGAATGAAGCCAGAGCGATTAAACAAAGCCATTGTTACTATTATACAGTGAAATTACTTAAGAAAAAAAGCCTTAATTATTACTTATAAAATTACTGTATAAAAATAATTCTGTGCTCTTCCATCTGCTTCTGGTAGTCTGGGATAGCCAATATATGAACTTAATATGCTCTGTAGATGTGCGCTTATATTTGTGTAGTTTTCTGACCAAATAATGAAACTGTTTGTTTTGGGAGAGTTAGCTATCTTTTTTTCATCAGGTTGCAGGATATGCCATGCAGCTACTTGTAGGGGTGCTCCTGCCGCTGAAATTGTGAGCTTTTTTTTTACATCTGAAAAAGAAGACTCCCAATTGTTTACAAGAGCAACACTTGATACACAATAAAAAAAGTAGTTAAGCATTTTTGCCTTTTGCAAGTGAACTTTGGAGTTTCTCAAAACTGCAATTTAATCAATGTTCACACATTTCTGTAATGCCTTATAAAAGAATCAAGCACAACTATTTACAGTGTTTATACAATATCAACGTTTATTGGGCATTTGGTTTATATGAAGTTTTATTTTTAAAATGATGTCAGACATTACAAACATTATTATTGTGGGGTGAAATGTGTGAAATGTCATGTGGTTGTAGATGTGTCTAAATGTGTGAAAACTCATTAACTAGTAGTTTTGAGAAAGTCCATGGTTCATTTACAAAGGATGGAGGTGCTTAACTGCTTTTTTATCATGTATTACATGTTATATGCTGTTCTTGTGAAGAACTGGAGATCTTCCATATCATTTTGTAATTCTTGTTGGCATCTCTCTTGTTCTCTGGTTATCTGGTAGCGTTTTGTTAATGCATTGCATGGGATTGTGCATGTCCTCCCTGTGTTCTTGTGGGTTTCCTCTGGGTGCTCCAGTTTCTACCTACATTCCAAGACATGCAGTAGGTGGACTGGACACTTAAATTGGCCATAGATGCGGTGTTGTGGATGAACTACAGCAGCATGGCTAGCCATGTGGCAGTATAAACCTCGTCTCCAGATGACTGTCACTGCTGAAGTAACATCCTGACCCCATGTGCAAAAATGGGAAAAAGGGGTGTGGATGTGGATGGATGGACTTTTTAACTTCTTAAATTGATCAGTAGGGTCACAGAGAAAGTGAACTTTCTGAACTACCTCCTGTGAGGAACATTCAATTTACAATGAGCTTGCTGATTAGTTTGTCCAATCAGCATGCACATTTTGAAATGTTCATGTTCCTTTTCTGTACAATTACCATTACAGCACCTGCACAAATGTTCTGCAAATGTAAGCAGCATAACCAGAAGCTGGAAAAGCATATGCCAGTAGATTTTTATGTATGAATGTGACCTTTTCTCTCCAGATACAAACAGGACCACATTTTGTTTATTCATGTGTGCCAGCATAAAGCTAGCTCCTCAAGTAAAAACCAGACTATCAGGACATGATTCAGTTGTCTTGAATACCTAAAGGCATACCTCTCAACTGTCGAGATTTTAACAAAATATTGAGTTATGACTTATATTTTTGTTCTGTTCCTCATAAAATTAGTTTTCGGGCACAGTGCTGAGGACTGAAGTCACTAAATAATTAGACATTTGAGTTTCAGACTTCATATCAATCAGAAAATGCATACTAAACCAAACCATCTTACTCCCAAATAAACTGACCATGTTAAATAGACAGGATCTGCTTCTGATGGACCTGAACTGGTTTGAGTTGATGTCTTTATTTATTAAATCCATAATCCTTTCCACAACCTTCCAGATGAGGTTGGTCAGGTTTATGGGTCTATAATTACCCGGGTCTATTGACTACCCACCTCTGTGTAAGGGGGTGGCAGCTGCTGCTCTCCAGTCTTTGGCACAAAGTCTCTTTGAAGGCTGATACTGAATAGCCCCAGTAGGGGGTCTCACAAAATATGTTGTCCCTCTTCATAACTGCAGAGAAGAGGAGGTCATGTTATTCTTAAAAATCTACTGCCATGCTCTTTCCTGCTAACAGGTTAGTGCAGAAAGCTGTTATAATTACCCCCCCCCCCAATCAGGCATGCACCTGGGGAAGTGAGTTTGACATAATGGCTATGGTTGCCACCTCAGAGACACAAGGTGCAGGTTTTGATTCTGGCCTGGGATTGTTGGCTAGGTTTAAAATAGCCCTTAAGGGCAATTAGCTTAATACTTACCTATGAACCCATAGGACTTATACAGGTAGCCCAGCATGTCATCTGGCCCCAATGAAATGGGCTCATGGCCTTGGACAGTGCCTTGAACACTTGCTCTTTAGGAATATTTGGGAGGGTGTAGATGTGAGTATGTGCTCCAGGAATACAACAGGGGAGTTAAGTTTGAGCAAAATGTGTCCTCTTGTAAACTGGCCATGTCCTCTGAGCCTCGGTATGCGATACCATTTAAAGATAGCTTTCTGCAGTGCTGGGAATTGTCTCTGAGGTTTCTAACACTGTTAGAGAAAGCTTTGTGGTTATCCTTCACCTGGGTAGCTATACTTACCACATACATGGCTTTTGTTGATTTGAAGAGTGTACAAGTCCCCTGTTAAGTTTAGCGGGAGTCTTTTTAGTATTATGAGTGCTTAGTTTATTTTTTCATGCAATGAACTTTTTTCTTTTATTATACAGCCTGTTTATATCTGGTTTCTACCACTTATGTTTATTCTTGCATTTTCTACTGTGTTTTCTTTGGGGGGGGATAGACATCTATGTAGCTATTTACATGTGCACTGGATTTCAAACATGGAAAGATGAGATAAACGAGCACATGCTGGGGTAATTACATTTCCCCTATCCAAGAGGGCCATCAGTTTGCATTACTGATATTAAAGGAATATTGAAGGATATTAAATGTGACGTATGATAATGGTATATTGCAGGGTATTCCATGTACCAGATAATAATGGAGTATCGCAGAACATTATACGTGGCTGATGATAATGGAGTAAACAGGATATTATATGTGATTTATGGTAATTGGGTATCACAGGACATTTCACGAGACAGGTCAGAATGGAGTACCATGGCATATTGCATATAACTGATGATACTGAAGTAACACAGGATATTCCATGCAACTGATTATAATGGACTATCACTGTGATGATAATGGAGCAGCAGAGGATATTTTGAATGAACGATAAAATAGTACCACAGGATATTACATGACTGATGCTACTGGAGTTTATAGTCATTTGGAAGAAAACTATTACGGCAGTAGAACAAAAGGGCAATAAAAGAAAGTCATATGGAACAAAGGACCATTTGTTGTTAAACAAAGTTATAGTGGAGAATTGTAAGAAGGGGAAGAACCCAAGTATGGCATGGATTGACTACAGAAAAGCATTTTATAGTATCCCACATTCATGGATAAAAGTGTGCTTAGAAATGTATAACATACACCCTACACTGATTGACTACATTACAGTAACCATGAAATGGTGGCAGACCACTTTGCAATTAAGCCATGAAAGGACAAATTATCCCAGGGTATAAAAATTCAAAGGGGGGATATTCCAGGGTGACTCTCTGTCACCATTGCTATTCTGCCTTGCCATTAACCCATTAAGCTATTTACTTAACAGCTTAGGCCATGGCTACAATTTGGCTTCTAGAAAACAACAAAGTCTAATGACTTCTCATCTTCTCTTTGTCGAGGATTTAAAATTGTATAGCTCATCAGATGAGGAACTGAAAGCACAGCTGCAGATGGTCAAAACTTTCTCAGATGATATTGGAATGTCATTTGGTCTTCATAAATGTGCAAAAACAACCTTTAAAACAGGAAAATTGCAGCACCAGGAAAACATCAGTTTGGGACAAGAATGTGATATAAAAGAACTTGAGCAAGAAGGGGTGTATAAATACTTGGGAACTGATGAAGGATCAGCAATAAAACATGAACAAATGTGAATAAAACTTAGTAAGGAGTACTTTAGAAGATTTAAATTAATCCTGAAAACAGAATCGACACCTAGGAAAGTACAGTTGTGTACACCTACCATAAATGTAGATGTTCGAGTGTCTTCACTGTTGCAGTCCTAACTGTAGGGTGCTCCTGCTGGCAGGCAGCCCGAGGTCGGCCAGAATCCCAAAGTCTGGGTCCGGCGTTGGCTGTACAAGCTAATACCCTGACGTCAGTACGCTCTGGTACATAGCCCTCAGCCGACGCCATCTTCTCCAGCCTTTCTTGCCCTAGATGTCAGAAGTCCCAATAAATCAGAAATGAATCCAACAAGGAAACACAAATACACCACAAATAAGAGAAAAAGAGGGGATAGGCGGGAGGGAAACCCCGACTGCAACAGTGAAGACACTCGAACATCTACATTTATGGTAGGTGTACACAACTGTACTATGTTCTTCGTGTTTCACTGTTGCAGTCCTAACTGTAGGGTGGAATCCCAAAGCAGTGAAAAAAGGGGAGGAGGCTTAGACAGAAGAAGGGGCAGCAAGAAAACCCTGCAAAACAGCAGAGGCAAAGCCTGCCCTGGTCTTAGAATACAGAGGGAGATTGTAGTGCTTGGAAAAAGTATGCACAGAACTCCAAGTGGCAGCTTCCAAGATATCCTTGGTAGGAACTCCTCTGAGAAAAGCTGTAGAAGTGGCAGCTGCTCTAGTAGAATGACTTCTCACAGTACCTGGAAACTGTTTCCCATGATGAGTGTAACAAAATCTGATTCCATAAGCAATCCATTTGGAAATAGTTTGTTTTGAAATAGCTTTTCCAAGAGAACTGGAGGCAAAAGAAACAAACAATTGATTAGATTTTCTGAACTCTTTAGTCTTGTCCAGGTAAAATCGTAACTGTCTGTGCACATCCAATGAATGCAAAATCCTTTCCCCTTTATTTTGAGGATTAGGAAAGAAAGTAGGAAGGTGAATTGTCTGATTTAAAGCCACTTTCGAAATTACCTTAGGCATGAAAGTAGGGTTAGTCCTCAAGGATACTCTGTCCTGGTGGAAAATAAGGTATGGTTCTACAGCCATGAGAGCTTGCAACTCTGAGACCCTTCTGGCAGAAGTCAATGCTAACAAAAGAACTGTCTTCCAAGATAAAAACTTAATATCTGAAGATGCAGCAGGCTCAAAAGGAGGCAAAGTAAGTTTTTCTAAAACATAATTAAGATCCCAA
This sequence comes from Protopterus annectens, assembly GCF_019279795.1. Taxonomy (NCBI): domain Eukaryota; kingdom Metazoa; phylum Chordata; order Ceratodontiformes; family Protopteridae; genus Protopterus; species Protopterus annectens. The sequence goes on along the minus strand of NC_056744.1, from coordinate 1,685,484,706 downwards.
GCAGGAACAGGAGGGGTCCTGGGAGGTCTTAAATTCTTGGCCCCTCTCAAGAATTGTCTCACCAAAGGATGAGAAAAAACAGGAGGATCAGAATTGAAATGAGCAGAAATAGCAGAAGCATGAATCTTAATGGAAGAAAAGGAAAGTCCTTTAGACAAAAGATCCGACAGGTAAAGCAAAATAGAAGAGAGATCAGGCACCAGAGGGTCCAAGCCTCGGTCCTGCATCCAAATACAAAACCTCTTCCATTTAGAGGCATAGGATTTCCTAGTGCTAGGCCGTCTAGCTTCCAGAAGAACATCCAAAACTTGTTTGGGAAGGCTAGAAGAAATCAAATTCCTTTAAAGAGCCAAGCTGCCAGGCAAAGGGTCTTGAGGTTGGGATGTAGTAACCGACCCTGATGCTGGGACAGAAGAGAAGGGTTCAGAGGAAGAATCCAAGGAGGCTCCAAGAACAGGTGCTTTAAAGTTGGATACCAAAACTGTCGAGGCCAATTTGGAGCAATCAAGATGAGGAACTTGGGCTTGTCCTGTTTTATCTTCAGTAATACCCGAGGTAGTAGAGGAAGAGGAGGGAAGGCATATCCCGAAAGACTTCTCCAGCTGAAGGACAGGGCATCCACTTTCCAAACTGTTTTGTGGAAGGACCTGGTGCAAAAGCGAGGCAGCTGATGATTGAGATGGGATGCAAACAGATCTATCTGGGGACATCCCCAAACTGCAGTAATCCTGTTGAATAAGTTGGTGTCTAGCATCCATTCGTGAGGATCTGAAATGTTTCTGCTGAGACTGTCTGCTAAGAGATTCTGTTCTCCTGGAATGAATTGAGCCTGGAGATGTAGATTCAGATTTAGAGCTCTGTCCCATAAAGCCATAGCTAGTCTGCAAAGGGGTAGAATGAGAACCCCTGCTTGTTTATGTACCACATGACTGTGGTGTTGTCTGTGCGAATTAGCAGAGGCCCTGGTTGCAAAAAGTTCTTGAAGGCTAGAAGAGCATTTTGAACTGCCAACATTTCCTTCAGATTGATGTGCCAGTGAAGACGGTCCTTTGTCCAGGTTCCCTGCTGGCAACTGTCTAGAAAGTGTGCTCCCCAAGCATAATCCGAGGCATCCGTGGTTATGATTTGAGAAGGTTGAGGTAGACGAAAAGGCTTTCCTTCGTTTAAAGCACAAACCCTGGACCACCAGAGGAACTCCTTCTGGAGGCAGGGGATCAGAGGAATCAGAATGTCCAGATCGTGGTAATGCTGTGACCATACACTTTTCAGATACCATTGAAGCTTTCTCATATGAAGCCTTGCATTTGGAATCAACAGAATGCAGGAAGCCATGTAGCCCAGAGCCTGCAGGAATTTCCTTGCAGTGAGCGGAGATAGAGTTGCCAAGGTGTTGAAAATTGTAGCCAGCTGTGATTGTTTTTCTGGAGTGAGGAAGGCCCTTTGTAAGGTCGTATTTAAGAGGGCTCCCAAGAACACCATTTGTTGAGAAGGGATCAAATGTGACTTTTTTGTGTTCACTGAGAATCCCAGAAGGAAGAGAAGACGAACAAATTCCAGATGTTGAAGTAGAAGATCCTTGCTGTCTGCCTGAATAAAGCAGTCGTCCAAATAGGGGTAAATCTGAATCCCCTGAAGTCTGCAATAAGCCACTACTGGTGCCAGGCACTTGGTAAAGACTCTGGGTGCAGTAGATAAACCAAAGGGCAGTACAGAGAATTGAAAGTGTCTCGAACCTGCCTTGAATCTGAGGAATTTCCTGCGTTCCTGCCTGATGGGAATGTGTAAGTAGGCTTCCTTTAAGTCCAATGTCACCATCCAGGCGTCCTGAGAGAGCATTGGAATTAGTTGCTGCAGAGTAAGCATCTTGAATTTTGGAATTTCCAAAAAGGTGTTTAACACAGAAAGGTCCAGAATAGGTCTCCATGAACTTTGTTTTCTTGGAACCAGAAACAGTCTTGAATAAAAACCTTTTCCCATCTCTGAGAGTGGAACAGGCTCTATGGCTCTCATGGCTAGAAGAGCATCCACTTGATTTAAGGCCTCTGACCATTGATGTTTTGGCAGATCTGGCCAACCGTAAGCCCTTGGTAGAGTATGAAAGTGGAATTTGTAGCCTTTTAAAATCACGTCCAATACCCATCTGTCCTGGGTAATACGAGTCCAATTTCTGTAAAAAAAGAGACAGTTTTCCTCCGAGAGGGGCATCCAGGTGAAGGGGTCCTGTAGCCCAACTGAGAGAGTCATTGAGTTTGTTTTCTTTGAGATTGGGATCTGTCTTCTCCCCTTCTAGGTGAAGAAGCAGTCCATTGTCTAGATCTGTAAGAGGCCTGAGCTTGACCACGACCTCTGGAGCACCTAGATCTTCCCCTTTGAGGCCTGTCAGACGTGGGAAAGGACCAATTTTTGGAGGGCCAATTCCTGGAAAATCTAGGAGGCTGGACTTGCAAGAAATCTTTTACAGTTTGCATAGATTTTGCCTTTTCTTCCATCCTTTTGATAACCTCTTCAGCTTTAGATCCAAAAAGAACATCGTGTTGAACAGGGGCATCTAATAACTTAGCCTTAACCTGTTCAGGTAAACTCTGTTCACGAAGCCAGGCATGTCTCCTGATAACAGTGCCAGAGGCTGCAGCCCTGCAAGAAGCATCCAAGGCATCAAAACCACAATGCAAACTATGTTTGTTCACTTGTTCAGTTGCATGCAATACATCCTGAAGTTCCTTATCCTCTGCACATGCAGGAAGGGAAGCAAGCTTTTGCTTTAAAACAGACAAAAGAAATTGCTGATACTTAAACATATGAAACTGGCAATTTAAAGCCCTTACAGACAGGGTAGCAGAAGTATATACCTTTTTCCCCACCTGTCTAAAGCACGAGAATCCTTCTCAGAGGGAATAGGATTCTTAGAAGTAGCAACCTTAGCAGCCTTAGAGCCCTGAGAAATATTTTCAGGATCCGCAGAAGGGTTCTTAAATAAGAATAAATGAGAGTCAGGAACCCTATAAAACCTATCAGGCTTAGAAGGAGCAGGAGGCATGGAATCAGGATTCAAATTAGCCACAGTAAAAGCATCATCCACAATGTCAAGAACAGGAGGGATAGCTAAAGGCCTATGTTGAGGAAGAAGAAGGAATTCTCTAAGCCTCTTCTTGGAAGCAGAATACTCCTGACCCTCCCAATGAAAATGTTCCCTCATCTCATGCAAGATTTCCCCCAAAAGAGAAATCTTCAGGCGGAGAGGCAGAGGGCAAAGAGTCCTCAGCATCCGAATCCTCATAAGGAGGAAAAGAATACTCCTGATCAGAGGAAGAGACAGAAGATACAGAAGCCTGGTCAGAGGAATCCAGAGGAACATCCTGTCGAGGCCTTTTTTCAGGTGGGGGGTGAGAACCCCTAATCATGGTAAGTAAATCTTCAGCCATCTTTAATAATTGCTTCTGTGTCCTGGGAGTAGATTCAGAAGTAGCTTGGGCAGGAACTTTAGACTTAACAGGAGTCTTTGTCTTTGCCTTTGAAATAGTGATGTGAGTAGGCCTGAAAACCCCCTCAGAAGCCGGTACCTGCACAGCGGTTCCGGACCCATCTGAGGAGCGACGTCGAAGGTCCTGCAGCAGTTAAAATAGTAGGCCTTGATGGCTCCCCATGGGAGTCCGTATCGACCATCGGTTCAGAAGCGGACGACAGGGGCTGCAAAAGCGCCTCACTGACGACAGCCGAACCGGACGCTGGCTCCAGCTGCAACGAGTCCTGTTTGGACCTCGGAGGCCTGTCTTTGTCTTTGCGCTTCTTTTGAATTCCGGTAGAGTCCGACGACATTCTATAATTGAAGCGTCTGCCAAAATAATTTAGAGCCCAATCGTACGCTTGATAGTACGAGAATTGAACCTGGCACAGAACCGACAACAAGAAACATCGTGGTCAGGGCCTAAGCAAGGTAGACAGTAAGAGTGGAAATCTTTATGAGGTATTTGTTTCCCACACGATATACAATTATTAACTTTTTCTGACATCGGAGGAACAAGAAAAAGATTCCCCAACGGGGTACTTAGCTTTGAGAAGAGAAGTAAGAACTTCGGACCGACAACAACAAAATACGCTGTTCGAAAATCGCCAACCAACGACTTGCGAGCTGCTTTCCACCGCATGGCAAGAAAGACTGGAGAAGATGGCGTCGGCTGAGGGCTATGTACCACAGCGTACTGACGTCAGGGTACTAGCTTGTACAGCCGACGCCGGACCCAGACTTTGGGATTCTGGCCGACCTCGGGCTGCCTGCTGGCAGGAGCACCCTACAGTTAGGACTGCAACAGTGAAACACGAAGAACATCAAGATCCAAGCTGTAAATCAATTTGCTCTTTCTGTCCTAACTTGTAGCTTTTGAGTGATTGACTGGTCCCAAAAAGTGTTGGACAGATTGGATATTAAAACAAGAAGGGATGCTTGATGCTCACCAAATGATTTATAAAAATCAGTGTATACCTAGATTGCATATTCCCCATTCTGAAGGAGGGATGGACCTCTTTGAAA
>NC_056744.1:1685435178-1685475178 GCF_019279795.1 Protopterus annectens | reverse complement strand
ATTTGTTTAGAATGGGCCCATTAAGGCATTTGAGTTAACCAAGCGATATCTTACTGAACAGTTGGAGAGGCTTGAGGTCATAGGCTATTGGCTGTGACCCCCTTACAAGCCTAGCCAGTACTTTACCCCATGTTTAGACAAGTCAGCTCCCAAAGCCCCTGTCCAGCGGGGACATAGGTGGTATCCCAGGGGAAGCTTTTCTGTTTCCCATCCAGTTATCCAGGCTGTGCTTAAAAAGGGATAATGATGTACTCTGCTTGATGTGGAGAGGGAGTCATTTCACAGATGGGGAGCCTCTGGGGCAGAAATCTGTCCTGCCAACAAGTCCTATTCATATGGCAGACCAGGTTGAGGTCACGCATAACGGTTGCTCGAGTGGAGCTTAAAGTGCTTTATATGCAGTAGTCCCATCAAGGTGGGGTTTGAGATTGCTCTGAGGACTATGTATTAAACTGAGTAGAGGGACAGGGCTTTTATCCTATCTGTGTAGGGCAACTGTTTGAAGCCCTGGATTTTCCTGTTGAGGAACCTCGGTGGCCTCTCCAGCTGCTGCATGTGCTTTGTGAAGTGCATGCCAAACGGGGTGCTGTAATCAAGACTTGTCCTTATAAAGGAACAATACAGGGATGTCATCATCTTTGTCCCTGGATGAGATGCTCTTACTTAAAAGGTGGGCCAAAAGTCAGGTTGCTATCAACCTGGGTTCCCAAATCCCTCATGACTGCTTGTGTACTTAGGATGTTGTTATTAATCTGATATGTGGGGACGTCACTCTCCCCAAAGGGGATGATGATGCATTTTTTGGCATTCAGCTTGAGATCATGCTTCGGTCACTAGTCATTTGGGTGATACCATCTTGGAGGACATCCACATCACTTGGTGAATTGATGACTATGCCCAGCTTGGAGTCACCTGCACACTTGGTCAGCCATAGCCCAGTGGTTTAGCCCTGCACCTCAGAGAAGTATATCCTGAATAACAGAGGCCCCAAGAGCAATCACTGCGGTATGCCGCTCATTACAGGTCTACTGCTTGAGGTGGCTTTCTCTGTTTTGATTAGGTGGGTTCTAGCAGTGAGCCAGTTTACTACCCATCTGGTAACATATGGATTGATGCCTACCTGAGAGACTTTATCTGTTATGCCCAAGTGTGGAATAGTGTCAAAGGTTTTGGAAAGTTCAAAGTAGGCATTGTGCACCATCCTCGCCTCATCCACGGCTTTGGTGAAAGTCTCAAAGAAGTCGACCAGATTTAACAGACATGATCTCCCCTTGACAAAGCCAAACTGTTGTGGGGTCAAGTGTTTTGTGGCTGCCAGTGTCCCTGTTAATGAGGTCCATGACTCATTCCATGGCCTTGCAGGTCAGTCTAGTTAGGCTGATAGGTCTATAATTTCCAGGATAACCTTTGTGTAAAGGGATGACAGTGGCTGTCCTCTACTCACCTGTGACAGAGCCAGTACTCGGGCTTTGGTTGAATAGGCTGCCTTATGGTGTTCATAGATCATGCCTGAGTTCATGTAGGATGCAGCTTGGGGTGTTATCTGGTCCCATGGAGGCTGTATTTTTTCCCCTTTGAGAGGCCAGTGATGACCTATTCCCTAGAGATAATTGGTGGGGGACCAATAAGCAAGTCCAAAATATCACCTCTTGTGGGGCTACTGACTATCTGTTCCAAGGCATTTGCATTGATGAAATGGAGGAATCTCTGGGCATTTGTGTTCTGGCATGAGTAGTTTTTCCAGTCTATGGTTGGATAATTACTCACCCAGGATCAGGGTAAAGGATTGAATCTTGATAGATTTGAAGAGGGTTTGTAAACTCCAGAACACAAAACTCCACAGCAATGGAAATAACCGCACAGACTAAAACTTATTTTTACTTTAATAAATCTGATTCTAGTACCTCGGCATTAGTCTTCAATGGAATAAATTACAACTCAGACATAGTCCTATAAGTACCATCTTGAATTAGCATGAATTGAAATCAATTAACAATGAATAAATGTTTAATTAACAATCAATATTTGAATTATAAAGTCACAAATACTGAAAAACCTCTGTTGGACAACCTTATAACATGTAACATAATAATTTTACAATACCAAACACCAAATATTCAGTATCATATTCAAAAAACTCTTATATTTCCAGATTTAAACCATTAGGACAGAGTGTATTATAATTAATAATATATCTTGATTCCATCTCTAATAACCTCTTCAGAAAATTCTTATTTGACCCCCTTCCCCATGAGGTCTGGCTATGACACTAAAAATTAAATCTCTAACTGAACCCCCATGCTCTTTACAAAAATGATTAGCCACTGGACTATCTAATCTTTCATTCCTGATGTCCCCTAGATGTTCTAATATTTTTAATTTTACCTTACGCTTGGTTTGTCCAAAGTACCTTTTGGGTGCAGAACAATTGCACCCAATAACATAACCCCTGAAGAATTGCAATCCAAATGATCAATGGCATTATATATAGTGCCATTAATCATAAACCCATCCAAATTTTTAATCTTATCAAAAACTTTGCACCGACCACATGCATATGCTCCTGCATTAGCCAATTTCTTTCTCCTACCTTTGTTTCTAACTAACTCCTTCAAATTTTGAAATCTACCATAAGAGAACACCACTTCCTTAGGAATAAACTGATCTAAACTATCATGACTAATGATAGGCCACATTGCCCTCACTAGTTTTCTAAGAATGGGGGGAAAAGCTGAAAATCTATTAAAAAAAATTATATTTAATCACTAAATTCCTCAACTTTTAAACCCCTACTACCATAACAATTATTTCCTAGATTTCTTTCTCCAACTATAAACCATTTTTGAGCCTGCAAAACCTCAAATTCTTTCTCTACTTTCCTTCTAGCTGTCTTTATATCGTGAGAATACCCCCTAGCATATAATTTGTCGTATGCTCTATCAAATTCCACTAGAATGAAGTCCTTCTCAGAAGTATTTCCTGCTATACGCTTAAATTCCCCAATAGGCAATGATTCTATCAAATGGAAACTATGCATGCTTGAAGCATGCAAGAAATTGTTAACCACTGTAATCTTGTGGAAAGGTTTGTGCTAGATTCTACCATCCAAACCCACATAAAATTCCACATCTAAATAACAAATACTGTCTCCACTGACAATAAAAGTAAAATCCAAACTACATGGATTGGATTTCAAGCTGGACAAAAACTCTTCAAAATACTTGGGGTCCCCTTTGCACAAAAATAAAAGGTCATCAATAAAATCTTTTATATTTGATCACCCTCTTTTGGAAAAAATCTTTGGGATACATAAAAAGACTTTCAAAATACCCCATAAAAATAATGGCATACGAAGGAGCAAAGCAGGCGCCCATCGCAGTGCCACTTCTCTGTAAATAAAATTTCTTATCAAGCTCAAAATAATTATGTGTAAGGCAAAATTCTAACAGGCTAATAATAAAGGAGGTTCGTGGACCTTCCCCCCCAACAGTTTTTTAACCGCTTCCAGTCCACAAAAAGTGTCAATACAAGTATACAATGATTTAACATCCACACTCACCCAATAAAAATCCCTCTCCCACGTGATACCCTTGAAATAATCACAGACTTCCTCAGTATTTTTAACATGTGAGGGTATTCTTGATAAATATTCCTTTAATACAGAATCTAAGAACATACCAACATTTGAAGGCGAATGCCGAGGTACCAGAATCAGATTTATTAAAGTAAAAATACGTTTTAGTCTGTGCTGTTATTTCCGTTGCTGTGGAGTTTTGTGTTCTGGAGTTTACAAACTGTTTTCAGCAGTTTATGGTGTTTTTTAGATTTGAAGAGGTCTAGATAGATGGAGTTGGGCATCTTGAGTCAAATTTGGCCTGTACCTAGCTGTAATTTGAATAGGTGTCTTGTCAATGGCTAACTGCACCTGGAGTGTCTCCTGTGCTTCATACTGTTTGGCCAACTTGGTGGTATGTGTCTTTAATATGTACTGAAACTCCACCTCCTTTGGCTTTGCTGCCCACAGTTTGGGGTCTGAATGTGTGAAAGAATTAGTAACCGGGTAATGCTAGGGTGCTCTCTGCAGCTTTGAACCAGGTTTCTGTGAATGCACAAATGTCAGAATATTTGTGGGTTAAGAATGCTTGCAGTGACTGCAGTTTTATGTTTAGTCTCCTAGCATTTAGCAGCATGACCTTTAATTTGCGTTTTGTTGAAATTTATATGTTGGTAGTATTGACCTCATGACTTACCTAAAAATACACTATGGGGGAAGCAAGGGCCTTTTCCAGATGCTTGAAGCCCACATGAGACAGATGCAGGCCATCTGTAGCAAAGCATCATGGTCTGTCGATCATATCTTCCCAGGCTGTCATGTACTGGATCCCCCTGGAATGACACCAGAAACTAAGCCAATTGTTAAAGTGATAATGTTTCCACTGGGGATCGAACCCTGGACCTTCCTCATGTTCAGCTGATGTGATTACCACTACACTGAAGAAAGTACAGTTGTGTACCTACCATAAATGTAGATGTCCGAGTGTATTCACTGCTGCAGTCATTACACTTGGGTTATCCTGCTGGCAGGCTACCCACAGTCAGCCTGAATTCCAAAGTCCTGGTCTGGCATTGGTTGCTGTCGCCTCTTCCCTAACATCAGTGTGCCAGGGGTATAAAAGATGCAGCCGACGCCATTTTCTTCAGTTTTTCTTGCCAGAGATGTCAGGTGCCCCCAAAAAGGGTAGGCTAAAAAAAATTCTGATCATAAAAAAGCATGCACATAAACTTCATCTACAAGCAAATACACCACATAGGTTGTATAGAATAGAGAAGTACAGATAAGTCCTAGTAATGAAAGGGGGATGGGTGGGAGGGTAACCTGGACTGCAACAGTGAATACACTCGAACATCTATATTTATGGTAGGTACACAACTGTACTATGTTCATAGTGTTTCACTGTTGCAGTCATTACACTTGAGTTAAATCCCAAAGCTGAGGTTGGGTGGCTGGGCCTAAATGGAATTAGGAGTAGCTAAGAGGCCCTGCAGAACTGCAGTGGCAAAGTCTGCTCTGGATTTAGAGTAAAGAGGTAAGTGGTAGTACTTTGTGAAAGTGTGCACTGAAGTCCAGGTAGCAGCCTCCAAAATGTCCTTGGTTGTTACTCCTCTGAGGAAGGCTGATGAAGTGGCTGCTGCTCTTGTAGAATATGGCCTAATGCCCTTAGGCACTGATTTGCCATGTTGTGAATAGCAGAAACAAATACAGTGGCCTATCCATTTTGAAATAGTCTGCTTTGAAATAGCTTTCCCTTGCAATCCTGCACTGTTGTGGCAGGAGAGATAACGTACATTCTTCCAAGTTGGGAACTGTTCATTGAAGGTTCAGTGTCTGTTATTCTAAAAGTGTATTAGTTCTGGGTTAAGCACTTGGGCTTCAGGCCAGTTATTTTACATTAAGGAGGTTTGTGGTCTGCACTGTTGTGGCAGGAGAGTCTAGATTCTGCCCTTCTGAGCTGGGAGTTTCTGGTTTAAGGCTTATTGTGCATGCTTACTTGAACTCTTTCTGAAATCGGTACGCCTTGTTTGCTGTAGCATAGACTAGATTCAGGCCAGCTGGATCTAGCTTTGTTTATATAACTTGTGCACTGATCCAGGCCGTCTTTTTTGGAGAAGGTTTCTCTGTACCCTAGTGGCAGGACTGTGCAGTTAGAGCTTGTCTGATTGAAGACTGCTGGAACAGGGCTCAGTTTTGAGCTTTTTAACTGCTTAATTTGGTAAGGTGTTGTTTTGATTGTATCTGCTCTATTTTTATGAAAAAAAAATTTATATATATATATATATATATATATATATATATATATATATATATATATATATATATACATACATATATATATATACATACACACTAGTTTCCCACCTTTCTGAACTAGTACAGTCCAGTTTTCAGGTTATTGCTGAATCCAGGGCTGAGTTACAAGTTTCTGTGTTGCCCATACCTTACTTGGATAGAAGGAAGTTTCTCTGTTCATCTGTAACAGAGGGGAACTCTGAGCAGCCATCTGTCCCTGGATGAGTGGTTTCAGCCCAGATCATCAGCCATTTTTGGCTAATTTCTCTCTCTTTCACTTCCCTGCTATAAAAAACGGTTGTCAGCGCCGTTTAGCTAAAGTTAAATTATTCTCGGCTCCACAAAGTCTACTCTTCAATTTTTCCCTTGGAACTAGACAAACCTTCAACTTTAGCACTCAAACCATTCATTTCACAGCCAAGCACTTGCTTAAAATAACCCAAGCACTAGAATCCCCTATACTGTCCAGAAGGGCAATGCTCTCTATTCGTCCCCACCAGCCAAATCAGAAAAACAGCTTACTCTACTTATTCAGGAATATCCAAATGACAGTTTCCAGTGTACTCTCCAGTTCAACTGGTGAATCTGGGCATTTTGAGGCAATGTTACAACTGCCTCATACACACAGACAACCCTCTCCTCCTACCACCAAACACTAATATATGCGAGAGATGCAATTATACAGCCACACTGGAGGCAAAGCTCTCGCAACCCAAGACTGGAACTGACAGTCAAGAGGAGAAGGTTAATACTTGAAACACACCACCAGTCTCACATAGACCTAAGAAACCAACACCGGCAAATAACACATATGAATACATGAAAACATACTCGCTCTAAATAAAAATCTGCAAAAGCAACAGAGACCTCCAAAGAAGACATCCAAGCAACCTCCACACCCCGTCACCAACCATGAAACACATACTTCACATAATCAGTGTGCCACGCAATCACAGACCTTAACGCGAAATAACATACCCAACACACTAGTAATAGGCGACTCTATAGTCAGGTACACTGATGTCCCACTAACTAGGCTGGACAAGGAGGTTACAGTTAGCTGCCTGTCGAGTGCCAGGATCCGCCACATAACACAAGCACTCAGGTCACTCAAGAACAACTCTGTCATTGTCCATGTTGGTGTGAATGACCTGAGACATACCTCCCTGGACTACAAGAAAAGAGACATGGAAGAGCTCTCTGATCATGTAGCCCAGGCCGGTATGACCCTGACCCTGAGGAGCATCCTGCCCTCATCAAGAAGGATGCCACAGTATAAAGAAAAAATGATCAATTTCAACAATTGGCTAAGTTTCTGGTGTCATTCAAAGGGGATCCAGTATTTGTCCATCTGGGATGACATGCTCGATAAGCAACGTTGGTTCGCAAGGGATGGCTTGCACCCATTACCCTTAGGCTTTTGAATACTGGCCAAGACTCTTGCCACCCCCATAGTGCCTTTTTAGGCAAGGCTCAAATGACAAACCCACCACCATAAATAGCACAAGTAACCAAAAACTGAGGGTAATGCTACTCAACACCAGAAGTCTAAGCATCAAAATGCACACACTAGAGGTACTCCTCAGTATGGGGAACACTGACATCTGTGCAGTAACAGAAACCTGGTTTAAGGCTCCTGAGAGCACCCCAGCACTACTAGGCTATAACTCATACCATACCTTTCAGCCACAGAACCAAGACCGAAACACAAAAGGTGGGGGTGTATCCCTATTCATCAAGGATACACACCTCCAGGTTAGTGGAGCACAATGCATCAGAGATCATCCATGTGCAACTAACAATGGGCAAAACTGCAATCCAAATTGTAGCTTGCTACAGATCACCCACCATGGCCCAATACCCCCATTCCGCATTGCTGGAGACACTGGGAAATATGAAGGTCTTACCAAACACCCTAATACTGGGTGATTTCAATTACCCAAACATAAACTGGGAGAACCACTCAAGTACCAACTCCCTTGCCCAATGCTTCCTAGAATTTATAAACTCGAATGCCCTGGATCAACTAGTCAACACCCCCACCAGAGGGAAAAACATACTGGACCTGGTCATCACAAACATGGACAACCGATGTTCCACACTGGAGGTCAACCCCTCACTGGTTAAGATCAGATCATAGACAAATCACTCTGGTTTCCACATTCCGCCCCCACCCCCAATCAAGGAAATCATCATGAAAAACTTTTCAAAAGCAAACTTCACATTACTGAAGACCGAGGTGGAAAGGTTCACAGCCCCCATGCTAAAGGACAACACTGTCCAAGCTGCTGAAACCTTTACAAAGGCACTCTATGAGCATCTGCAGGAATGCATGGATTGCGCTATCCCAAGTAAAACCAAGACTCACCCCTCCAAGAAAAGGAAACCAGTCTGGTGGACCCCTGCCATAAACAAGCTATACAATAGGAGGAGGAAACTAGTACAGAAGAGAGTAAAATCCCAAAAAGGAAAGACATCGCTGATTAGTATCAGCAAGAAACTGCAATCCCTCAATAAATCATCCAAGGATAGTTTCAAAAGAAAAATTTCCAATGACTCCAAAGATAACCACAAAGCGTTCTTTAGCTATGTCAAGAACCTAAGTGGAAACTCTCAGATCTGCTTTGCGTTAGTGCAGAATGGCACAAAATACACTGAACTGACTGATATTGCCAACATTCTGGCAGACAGGTTTAGTGCAAACTTCACACCCCTCTCACCCCCTAAAGGGCCCATAACCATACCAGAAGAATGTAGGGCCCCATCAACGATCGACACACAGGTTAAAACAACCTTAACCAAAGCCAAAAACACAGCTTCAAATGGACCAGACAGTGTCCCAGGCTGTGTCTTACAAGAGCTCCAAAATGAACTAGCCCCTCACCTAAACACACTGTTCAAACTCAACCTCTCTACAGGCTACATACCCACAGAGTGGTGCACAGCAACAGTTATTCCGCTCCACAAAGTTGGAGCAACAACGGACCCCAGGAACTATTGCCCTATAAGCCTGACTAGCATGGTCTGCAAGGATATGGAACACATCATCATGGAACTCATTAACAGAGACACTGGGAACCTCCAAACCTTGTACCCTACCCAGTTTGGCTTTGTTAAGGGAAGATCATGCCTCCTAAACCTGGTGGACTTCTTTGAGACAGTTACCAAGGCATTAGACAAGGGAAAGGAGGTCCACACATCCTACCTAGACCTCACAAAGTCTTTCAACACCATTCCCCATTCTAGTATTACAGACAAGCTCACCAGCTTGAACATAAACCCCTACGTCACGAGATGGGTTGCCAACTGGCTCATGGATAGAAACCACATGGTGAGAGTTGCAGGCTCTACACCCGACTCTAAACCGGTTATAAGTGGCATCCCCCAGGACTCAGTCCTAGGACCCCTCCTGTTCGTTATATACTTCTCAGAGGTACATGCAAGCATAGGAGGACTATGGCTGACCAAGTTCGCAGACTACTACAAACGAGGGGCCATAATTGATTCTCCAGCTGATACAGACACCTTCCAGAAAGGTCTCACTAAGATGGATACCTGGTGTCAAAATCATGGCCTCAAGCTAAATGCCAGTAAGTGCATAGTCATCCCTTTTGGAAAAAACGAAGTACCCATGAACTACCACATAGATGGTAGTCCCCTAAATACAGAAAATGTAATAAGGGATCTAGGGACCCAAGTAGATAGTAATCTCTCCATTGATAATCATGATGCCAAGATGGTTAGAAAATCCTTCAATGTGGCCCACCTAATCACAAAAGGGTTTGCATCTAGAACAAAAAGGTTATTGTGCCTCTCTACTCATCACTCATTAGACCCATCACAGAATACAACGCCCCATTTGGGATGTACCTTACAAGACATCTGCAACAGCTGGAAAGACCACAAAAGTACCTCACCAAGAGGATTACTGGCCTCAAACAGATGCCCTATGCAGTCCGACTAAAGAAGCTCTAGCTGTACTCTGTTGCATACCAATTACTCAGAGGTAATCTCTGCCTGACATACAAGGCCATGTCCAACCCAGAATTGATGGACATGCTCCACCTATAAAAAAAAACAAATCCTGGAGAGCCACAAGCTCTAGCGATATAAACCTCACCACAACGATAAATAGGAAATGCTGGAGGGATAGATTCCTGTACAAGAGACTCCCCATGCTTTGGAACAGGATTCCAATATATATCAGGCAGAGCCCCTCACTACTGCTCTTCAAGAGAAACCTTGACGGGTGGATGGGAAACAGAAAATATACCCTGGGGATCACTGCAGTGGCTCTGCTGGACAGAGGCACAGGGAACTAATTCTAAGGGGGTGGCGAAAGCCAACACATTCTGGCTAGGCTTATAAATGCCCTTGGGCAGATAGATTCATAGTAAGTCCTAGGCTATGAACCTATAATGAGGTGAGATTGTGCAAACATTATGGTTTTGAAGTGACTGAAAAACACTGGAAACATGAGCCACAAAAATCATAGAAAGTGATGAATTTTATATCACATGTGGTCACCCAATACCAACAGTTCAAAAGATAGATTCTAGAAAACCGGATATAGTGGTCCAAGAAAAGAAGACAAAAGTAGCATAGATCATTGAAATAGCCACTCCCTAGTGACTACAGTGGGGTCCACCCAATACCAACAGTTCAAAAGATAGATGCTAGAAAACCGGATATAGTGGTCCAAGAAAAGAAGACAAAAGTAGCATTGATCATTGAAATAGCCACTCCCTAGTGACTACAGTGTCTTGCATAGAGAGAGACAAAGTCATAAAATACCTTGATCTGCAGGCAGAAACGAGAGCCATGTGGAAGAAGGATACCCAGACAGTTCCAATAGTAGTAGGAGCAACTGATCTTATAAAAATAATTTACAATTGTATTTAGATGTTACCAATTCATGCAACACCGCATGATTTGCAAAAGGAGTCATTACTGGGCACATTGCAAGTGCTGAGACGAGCACTTTTGGCTAATGTCAAGGAGTCAAACAATACTAATTTCATGAACTTTAAATCGCACTTTGACTTAGAAATGGGGACCAATCCCATCATGGTATCAGTAACCCAAAAGATTTTGAGAAATTAAAAAACTGGAGTATCATGGGATATTACATATGACTGCCAATAATGGAGTACCACATGATATTACATGTGAACAATGACAATGGAATGCCATGGGATAGTCCATGTGACTGCAGAGCATCACAGGATATCACATGTGGCATGGGATATTAGATGCGATATGGCATTTAAGAATGGTTGGATTCCAGTTGTTACAAAGTTGGTACACACTTTAACTTACAATGCACTATTAGTAGTGCAAGTACCCAAGAAAATTTTATTTCCCAAGTTGAGCAAACGCGCTGCAAAATTTATACCTATAGCTTTATTCCCTTTCATCCAAATGAGATCAAAGTTTTACCAATGCATTGTGAAAAGGTTTGTTGGTCACACAGCTATAAATGTGTGTCCAGTGCAAGGAAGATCTCTGAAGTATTGTCAGAGTCATGTAATGCCCAGCACATATATGTGAATCGTACACAACTGGATAACTCACAACAACCACCTTATGCTACTATGCTTCTGGACTTTCACAAATGCTTCTCTTAAATTTACTGACAATTTACCTCAGTGATGATAATTCCATGTTTGTTTAAGGGCAGTTTGCCAATATATGTAAATTATTATGCGCCTCTCCACATCCCATGTATGATTGATGTGTTATATTTGCTCTCCGTTTTAACTAAATCAGAGGACCTATCATGGATGCCCACTCTCTTCTGTGTTCTTTACATCAGCAGAGAAGGCTTTAGTGGTACAGCTAAGAGAAAATCCTCACTGACCACAATCACATAGGTACACAAAGGAGGTTCGAAGATAAATGCATTGTTTGGCACTTTGAGCTGAAAGGCAGTTTTTTTTCAAAGTTATGCTTGATCTACAACACTCTTCCATGATATCAGTTGAGATACTGGTATCTTCCTGCTCAATGAGGCCTGTATTAGAGAACAAAATTATCAACAATAAGGTTTAACTGACCCAAATATCTGGGCACACTACTAATGACAATGAAGAGGATACTGCTAAGTTTCTTCCAGGCCCCCTTTTATAGTGACCGACCCTTGTATAGTGACCGGTACAACCACATAGGTACACACAGGTGGTTGAAGATAAATGCATTGTTTGGCACTAGTCATGCTTGGTTCTACAACACTCTGCTATGACATCAGTTGAGATACTGGGCATCTTCCTGCTCAGCGAGGCCTGTATTAGAGAACAAAATTATCAACAATAAGGTTTAAGTGACCCAAATATCTGGGCACACTACTAATGACAATGAAGAGGATACTGCTAAGTTCCTTCCTGGCACCCTTGTATAGTGACTGACCCTTGTATAGTGACCGGTATGACACTACTCTGATGGAAAGAACTATCAAGGCCATTTTTAATTAAGTTAGCCCACTTAACTCATTCACTCTGGAGCTCAGAAAAAGCTGCCTGCTTAATTCCACCATAGGAACAACAGTGCAGTCTGAGCTCATTTACAGAAAATCCATTTCTAATACCATACTGAAAACAAACGTTCATAACTAACTAGAAGAGCTAGACTAAAAATGTAAATGTAAAAGTTGTTCAGCAGACACTGACTTTTCCAACAGTATAAATGTTGATAGTGCATATCAGTCATTATTAAATATTTGGCAAGGAATGCTGATATTGTGCATATTTTTACCTTTTGGAAAAGCAGAGCAAAATATCTTGGTGAAATGTACCATGTAGACCCATACAATAAGCATTTAATTTGTTTGCATGGATGTCAGCTTTAAAATGATGCCTTAACCATTACTGTATGATGCTCCTTTACGGAGATGTTCACAGAAATATGAGTAATATAATATTTCTCATAATTGATAAACATTGCATAATATCTTATCACCTATAACAGACAGAGGCTACATATCAGTGTACAAGTTGTGCGTCTCAATGTCAGCTTTAATAGGATGCATCATTTGTGTTATTACCTTGCTCCCTTGCAAAGATATGGGCATAATGAGAAGTTGGAAATGTATAATTTTCGTAATAGTACACGACTAAAACTGTGATAGCTGTACATGTGTACAGTGCACAGACACAGTTCTTTTACCATGTTGTAAGGAGTAAAACTGTCTTCAAAATGAGGTATTACTTGCCACACTGACATGCTCTCTTGCAAAGATATTTACCAAAATATGAAAAAAATCAATTTTCATAACCTGAGTGCTAAAAAATCTGACATCTGTACATATGTACAGCAATCAGACACAGTTGTTTTACCATGTAGACACATATGACTGTAAATATACACATTCTTGGTGTAGCCAACATACTGCTGAATGGGTACATGTAAACAGAAAAAGCAAGGTAAGGACCGCCACTCCACTAATGAACCCAGGACAGGCATGGGACTTCAGTGGCAGGCAAGGCCATCTGATCTGTCTGATAGCTGTGCCGGCTACCCACTACAGTCTCACAACCTCCTTCATTGTCAGCAGTCTGCCTTACCTATTCCTTTTCTCTTTACATGTTTACTAAGCCCTTCCTGTCATCTAAACTCTACACATGCCTGATAAAAGCAGAATAAAAAAGAAGCATTGCAGGATAGTTACTGACATATAAGACTGTATGTACTAGCACTCTCCTGAAACAGTTGTTCTTTCTCAGTATCTTCACCAGCTCTTTACTGCAGTTATTTGCCAAACTTGGAAAAATATATTTTTCACAACACATTTCATAACAGAGATGCACTTACCATACTGGTCCCTACTTGGTCATGGGTGTTTTCCATTCTTTTCACAAGTTGCATATTACCAATCCTGCATAGCTCTCCTCATGCCATTGTGGAGGTCAGTCAAGAACAACGCAATGCCCTCCTCAGTTCGGTGAATGCCATCCCTTCTGAAAAGGTAAACATCTTCTGCGGTGATGCTGTCATGGCAGATTGTAGATCCACCGACCCTGTGCATCAAGCCATGCATGAACCCATTCTGTAAATGTCTGGCCTTGTGCACTGCCAGTTGCCTCTCTGCTGTTTTCCATATCTGGCGCGGAATTAGGTCAGACCACACAAAATGACAACGTGGCCACCACAACTGCAGGTGGTCAAAAATTGTTTTTATCTGAAACTGTAGCCTTCACAGTGGTCGATTGATCACATCATTCCTTCCAATGTGCAGCACAAGGATGTCGGGCTCAGGGTAGATGGAACACTTCCCTTCCAACAACTGCAGTACTCCGCTCCAATGCATACCTCTTCTTGTAATCCAGTATACCTTCACACTGGATGTGGGGAAGCTCAAGTTGCAGTGGTTTTCAGTTACGGAGGCATGGCTGGCAGCCCAGTGAATGTAGGAATGGCCACATACCCACACTCTCACTTGCCGTTCTCCTGTTCGTGAAGCCATGTCAGTGTCAGAAGGTGGACAAACCTGCACAGGAAAGAAAATGCAAACAGATTACTACTGATGTTTGCCAGATGCACTGGAAGACTACATATATACGTATATCATAATTCATTACCTGGTTAGACCATCCAAATCTTCACTCCTATACACTGGGCCATTATGCTTTTCAGAAGGTACATAAGTGGTGTTGACACTGAAGAGGTACAAACTCCCACCTGTGAAAACACCAAAATACACAAAATGACTGACAAGAGGGAACAGAAAGGGCACATGTAAATAGATAAAGCAGGATAAGGACTGCCAGTCCACTGATATGCCAAGAACAGGCATGGGGCTTCAGCTTGTGGGCGTCTGAAGTGTCCCATAACGGTGCAGGCTACCCACTCAGACTGCTGGTAGCAGCAATGAATTCTGATTGCATGCAATGCCAGCACTCTGCCTTACCTCTGCCTTTTCCATTTACATGTGTCCTTTCGGCAATGGCCATAAGAAGTGAACGGGGGAGCTAATGTAAACCCTCTTGCCCTGACTTACAAACATTTACTACACCTGATGGGAGGGAGACTGAGTGGAGAGCTACAGGAAGACAGCATGTGGAAAGATCAAGACTGACCCAGGCTTGGTCTTTTTGCATGTGTTCTTTCCTGGAGGGAAACAGTGCATCACAGTGGTACCCCCGAGGCCATGCTCACCTAGGACAGCAGCACTATGGGACTGAGCTGAAGAGTCTCCAAGTTCCCAACTGTGATCCAAGTGGATCATAAGATCCATGATGGCTGGGTATGCCCCATGATGCACCCACTGGCACAACAGCAGTTGGCGCAAAAGTCTAAAGAGGAGCCTCCCTGGCCTTGGTGCATAAGGGCTTGGCCAGTAACTGACAAAGGGGCACAGAAAGGGCACATGTAAATGGAAAAAAGCATGGTAAGAACCGCCACTCCACTAACATGCCAAGGACATGGCATGGGGTTTCAGCTCATGGGCGTCTGAAGTGTCCCATACCGGTGCTGGCTACACCTTGTTTGTTGATGACCAAACCACTGACACTTTGTTTGGACAGCAATTCTCCCTAGACGAAGTAGTTCTGAAAGGCCTGGAACTCTAAAAAGACCGTTCCCTTCTCCAAGACATTTATATGCATTTTGGTCTCTTCTGGGAAACATAGAACCACAATGAGGACTTTACTGTGTATCAAACAAATTGTAAAAATGATATAAAGAAACTGGTGGGGGATGTCTTGCAATGACTGCAAGATGACAAAAACCCAAATCTGGCTTGTGCAATCATCAATGTGATAATGACCTCTACTCAACAGTGACAGCTGCAGAGAGTTTTACCTTAAAAGTGATAATGACTCAGTGGTACAGTGGGACTGCGCTTATTATTAATGTGATAATGAGCTGCATTTCATCACTTGACGTTATGCATGATCAGACACAGGTGATAATCGCTGCACATACCCTTTTGAGTAAGCATTCATTATAATTCAGTATACACCCCCCTACTTTAATATTCTAACTCAGAGATCGCACACACACAAGGCAAACTTCACACAGACACATTACAGTCCCTCTTACACAAACAAACACACACACACACACAAAAACACACACACAAAAACACACACACACACACACACACACACACACACACACACACACACACACAAACACACACACAAACACACACAACACACACACAAACACACACACACACACACACACACACACAAACACACACACACACACACAAACACACACAAACACACACAAACACACACAAACACACACAAACACACACACGCAAACAAACACACGCAAACAAACACACGCAAACAAACACACGCAAACAAACACACGCAACCAAAAAAATATCTCTTGTTTTCCCACCTTTGCTGAACTAGAATAGTCCAGTATCAGAGTTTGCTGATCCCTGGGCTTTGTCTTGGTTCCTGAAACTGTTCCATATCCATATTTGGAAAAAGGAAGCTTCTTTGTTTACCAGTGGGAGTGGGAAGCACTGAGCAGCCTATTTGTCCATTTTGGAGTGGTATCAGCCAGAAACTAGTAGTCCATTGGCCATTTTGGGTCAATTCCTAGCTCTTTTCAACCCCCTGCTATAAAGCACACTAAAGCGCGCGTTAGCGCGATTTAGCGCGGAGTTGCCACAGGAGCACACAAGAGCAGCGGCGGTTAATCAAGGTTAAACTATTCGGGCTACCTAAAGTCCACTCTTCAAATTTTCCCTTAAAACAGCCTTCCTTTAACTGTACTGCTGATCAAACCAGCGTATTTTATATCTAAAAAGTTCAGCTCTACTTGATTCTTAAGTAGACTATTCTCTATCTGTAAAGCCTAGCACTTGCTCCTAAAGTATTTTTTTTACATTTGATATAGCACTTTTATTATACATAGTACCCCACCAGCCTAAAACCCCTTTTTCGATTCACCCACATCCCCCGGAGTCTTTTTAAAGTTTTTGTCTATTCCTTCTAGCATGTCGAGGGATCAGTTGCTAGTGTCCTCTCCTGCTCAGCTGATGAATCTGGGAATATTGAGGCAATGTTACAATTGCCTCATGTACACAGACAACCCTCTCTTCTCCCACAAAACACAAATACATGCGAGAGATGCAACTATATAGCCAAACTGGAGGCTGAGCTCTCTCAACATAGGACTGGCAAGACCAGACAGGAGGAGAAGGTAACCACACACACCACAAACCCAGTCTCACATAGTACTATCACAACTTCAAATCATACACAAACACACAAAGACATACTCGGAGGCTCTGATCAAAAATCTACCAAAACAGCAGAGGCCACCAAAGCAGACACCCAAACAACTGCCACCTCAGGACACAACACATAGACCACATAGTCAGTGTGCCAAACAGTCACAGCCCTTAAGGCCAAACACAATGCCAGACACACTCGTCATTGGTGACTCCATAGTCAGACACACTGACGTCCCGCTCACCAGATTGAGTAAGGAGAAGGTCACAGTGAGCTGCCTGTCGGGCGCTAGAATCCGCCACATAACGCAAGCACTCAGGTCTCTCAACAGCAGGTACAAGTACGACTCAGTCATTGTCCACGCTGGTGTGAACGACCTGAGACGTACCTCCTTGGACTACATGAAAAGAGACAGAGGAGCTCTCTGATTATGTAGCCTAGGCAGGTATGACCCTGACCTTGAGCAGTATCCTACCTTCACCAAGAATGATGCCACAATACAGAGACAAGATGATCAGCTTTAATAATTGGCTTAAACTCTGGTGTCATTCAAAGGGGATCCAATGTCTGTATGCCTGGGATGACATGCTGGACAAGCCACGCTGCTTCGCAAGGGACGACTTGCACCTGTCACCCCTGGGCTTCCGGATATTGGCAAAGGCTCTTGCCACACCCATAGTGCCTTTTTTAGGCAAGGCTCAAATTCTAAACCTACCACCCTAGAACACAAAAAAGGAAAAAAAACTAAGGGTAATGCTGCTCAATGCCAGAAGTCTCAACCTCAAGATGCATGCACTCGAGGCCCTTCTCAGTATGGAGAACGTCGATGTCTGTGCTGTGAATGAAACCTGGTTCAAGGCTCCTGAGAGCACCCCGGCACTATCAGGTTTTACCTCATATCATGTGTTCCGGCCCCAAAATCCGGACAACACCAAGAAAGGAGGGGGGGTGTCCATTTTCATCAAGGACACCCACACCTCAAGGTTGGTGGCAACGCACGATGCATCGGAGACCATCCAGGTGCAATTAACCATAGGCAAGACTGCTCTGCAATTTGTAGCATGTTACAGGCCACCCTCTCAAACTCAGGAACCTCACATAGCTTTCCTGAAAACACTGGAGGGGATAAATGCATCTCCAAACACCATCATACTAGGTGACTTCAACTACCCGAATATAGACTGGGATCACTACTCAAGCCCCAACACTCTAGCCCAAAGGTTCCTAGAGTTCATAAACTCAAATGCCATGAACAACTAGTCACCATCCCCACAAGAGGAGAAAACATACTAGATCTCATCATCACGAACATGGGGTCACAATGTTCAACACCGGAAGTATACCCCTCACTGGTGAGATCAGATCATAAACTAATCTCACTGGAAGTTCACATCCCGCCCCTGCCTGAGATAAAAAAGACCACATTGAAGAACTTCTCAAAAGCTGACTTCACACTTCTAAAGACTAGTGTGGTCTCTTTTAAGGCCCCCGAGCCTGCGGAAACCATTACTCAAGCCGCTGAATCACTTACAAATGCCTTCTACCAGCACCTACAGGACTGCATGGATCAGGCAATCCCAAACAAAACAAAGACTCTTTGTACCAAAGGCAAGCGTCCAGTCTGGTGGACCTCAGCCATAAACAAGCTCTACAACAAAAGGAGGAAGCTACTACAAGATAGAGCAAAATCCTTAAAAGGGAAGACACCTTTGATCATTATAAGTAAAAAACTAAGATCTCTCATAAAATCATCCAAGGCAAATTTTGAGAGAAAAGTCGCTAAGGACTCAAAAGACAATCATAAGGCCTTCTTTAGCTATGTTAGAAACCTGGGAGGAAACTCCCAGATATGCTCAGAATTAGTTCAAAGTGATGTAAAAATTACTGAACCTACAGACATTGCCAGCATACTGGCTGACAGGTTCAGTGAAAACTTCTCCCCCCCCCCCAAAAGGAGAGATATCTATACCAGAGGATTGTAACCCCACAAACATCTCTAGCGCTCAGGTGAGAAAGTACAGTTTTGTACCTACCATAAATGTAGATGTCCGAACAGGATAGCATCTGCAGTCCTTACAAATGGGTTGTCCTGTCGTCAGGCAGCCCTTCGGTCGGCCGGATTCCAAAGTCTGGGTCTGGCCTCGGCTGGTGTCGCACTTCACCCGACGTCATCTCTGCTGGTCTTCGGGTATAAAGGCATCAGCCGACGCCATTTTCCTCAGTGTTTCTTGCCCCAGATGCCAGTTGCCCTCTTGGATAGCTAAATTTTTGGGTAAATGCCAATGTTTCCAAAAAGTAGAAGGCAAACACAAAAAATAAGCATGTATGTACATATATACAAACAAATACACCATAAGAGATCCCCCCCCAGCTAGCTATTAGGTGGGCAAATACCCTAGGAGTACCACAGAGGGGAAGGAGTGTGGGTAATCCTGACTGCAGATGCTATCCTGTTCGGACATCTACATTTATGGTAGGTACAAAACTGTACTATGTCCTTCAAGGATGCATCTGCAGTCCTTACAAATGGGTAGAATACCATAGCCAAACTAGGGGAGGAGGAAGAATAATTATGGTGTAGTTAGGATCCCTTGCAAAACAGCAGTGGCAAACCCTGCTCGGGATCTAGAGTATAGAGGTAAGTTATAATGCTTGGCAAATGTATGCACGGAGGTCCAAGTAGCAGCCTCAATAATGTCCTTGGTAGCCACTCCTCGTAAGAAAGCTGTGGTAGTGGCTGTAGCCCTTGTAGAATGAGGCCTTATGTTCTGTGGAATTTGCTTTCCATGGTAGGAGTAACAGAATCTTATGCAATTTCCTATCCACTTGGAGATTGTCTGTTTGGAAATTGCTTTTCCTTCCCTTCCTGTTGCATAAGCTACTAGAAGCTGGTCAGTTTTTCTATTGCCCTTGGTTCTGTCCAGGTAGTAGCGCAACTGTCTATGTACATCCAAGGTATGCAGCAGTCTTTCCCCCCTGTTCTGTGGGTTTGGAAAGAAGGTAGGTAGGTGGATTGCCTGGTTTAGAGACACTCTGGATACCACCTTAGGCATAAATGTAGGATTAGTTCTCATGGACACTCTATCTTGATGGAAGATTAGGAAGGGTTGTACTGCCATTAAAGCCTGTAGTTCCGAAACCCTTCTTGCTGAAGAAATTGCCAGTAGGAAAGCAGTTTTCCAGGATAGGTGTTGAAGATCTGCTGTTGCTGCTGGTTCGAATGGAGGGAGTGTCAATTTTTCTAGCACAAAGTTCAAGTCCCATGCTGGTAATGGTGGTTTCCTAGGAGGTTTTACATTCTTAATTCCTCTCAGGAATTGCCTGAGTAGAGGATGTGAGAAGACAGGGGGATCAAAGCTGTATTCTGCAGAAATAGCTGATGCATGTATCTTGATGGAGGAATAGGACAGGCCTGTATGGAGAAGCTCTGCCAAATACTCCAGGATGTTGGCAATATCTACCTTTGACACATCTTTCCCTCTTTCAGAACTCCAAATGACAAACCTTTTCCATTTTCCTGCATAGTTCCTTCTTGTTGAAGGTCTGCGGGCCTCAAGGATAATGTCTTTAACCCTTTGGGATAAATCTGGGTTAGTTGCTCTTATGTAATGTTCCAGGCAGTCAGTTGTAGAGTTTTCAGGTTTGGATGTAGGATGTTGTAGTTGCTCTGAGTTAACATCAAAGGAATCAGGGGTAGTGTCCACATTTCCCCCTGAGACATGCTCCTCAGCAATGGATACCAATGTTGTCTTGGCCAATTTGGAGCTATCAGAATTATCCTTGGACGTTCCTCTTTGATTTTCAGTAGTACCTTGTGCATCAAAGGAAGAGGTGGGAATGCATATGCTGTCCGGCCTTTCCAACTGAAGGATAGAGAGTCCACCTTCCAAGCAAGGGGGTGGTATGTCCTTGTGCAGAATCTCTTGAGCTGGTGATTGAGTGGGGATGCGAATAGATCTATTTGTGGCATTCCCCATTTCTTTGTGATGGCCTTGAAGATGCCCGGATGTAGCATCCATTCGTGAGCATCCGAGGTAGTTCTGCTTAACATGTCTGCTAGGATGTTTTCCTTTCCCGGTACAAATATTGCCTGTAACTGAATGTTGTAGCTCAGAGCCATATTCCATAGGTCCAGAGCCATTCGGCATAGGGGGTATGAATGAGTGCCTCCCTGTTTGTTGATATAGCACATGACTGTGGTGTTGTCTGTCCTTATCATCAGTTGGCCTTCTTTGAGGAATGGTCTGAAATTCTGGATTGCTAGTTTTACTGCCAGCATTTCTTTTTGATTTATGTGCAGGTGCAGCCGAGCTGGAGTCCATAAGCCTTGAATGCACTTGTCCAGCATGTGGGCCCCCCAACCGAGGTCTGAGGCGTCCGTTGTGATGGTTTGGCTTGTTTGAATGTTGTGGAAGGACAAACCTGGGTTTGACTGGCATGCCTGAGCCCACCATAGGAACTCTTGTTTCAGGCATGGGATTAGTGGTATTTTGGTTTCTAAGCTGTGACTGTGTTGAGACCATAAATTCTTTAGGTACCACTGTAGCTTTCTCATATGCAGTCTGGCATGGGGGACCAGGATTATGCAGGATGCCATGAAGCCCAAGGCCTGTAGTACTTTCCTTGCTGTTAGTTTGTTCTGCTTTGTTAATGCCAAGAAGTAAAGAGGAAGTTGTTCTTTTTTCTGCAGTTAGGAATGCCATCTGTTTTACTGTGTCCAATTCTGCACCCAAGAATGTTCTTGTTTGGGATGATATCAGTCTTGACTTTTTTAAATTGACTGTGTAACCCAGGGCTTGTAGTAAGCAAATGACTCTTTGTAAATCTTGTGTGAGCTTGCTTTTGTTGTCCGCTTGTATCAGGCAGTCGTCCAGGTATGGATAAATTTGGATTCCCTGAAGTCTGCAATGAGCGATTACTGATGCCAGGCATTTCGTGAACACTCTGGGCGCAGTAGATAAGCCAAAGGGCAATGCTGAGAATTGATAATGCTCTGATCCTGCAAGAAATCTGAGGAATCTTCTGCAATTTGGTCGTATGGGGACGTGCAGGTATGCCTCCTTGAGATCTAGAGTTACCAGCCAATACTCCTTGCCCAGCATGGGAAGAAGTTGCTGTAGGGTCAGCATTTTGAATTTTGG
The DNA here is from genome assembly GCF_019279795.1 of Protopterus annectens. Classification (NCBI taxonomy): domain Eukaryota; kingdom Metazoa; phylum Chordata; order Ceratodontiformes; family Protopteridae; genus Protopterus; species Protopterus annectens. The sequence continues at coordinate 1,685,452,997 of NC_056744.1, read as the reverse complement.
AACAATGATGAATGTGTTTAAAGCAGACAGGTCGAGAATAGGTCTCCAACTTTTCTCTTTTTGGTACTAGGAAGAGTCTGGAGTAAAATCCCTTGCCCTGTTCTGTAGGTGGTACCCTTTCCACAGCTCTCATCTTTGTTAATTGAGCTATTTGTTTTAGAGCTTCTGTCTTTTGATTTGGTGGTAGGTTTGGCATTCCTCTCTTTACTGGTAATGTGTGGAAATGAAACCTGTAGCCTTGGTCTATAGTTTGCAAAATCCACTTGTCTCTTGTGATATAGTGCCAGGTTTTTGAAAATAAGGCTAACTTTCCGCCTAAGGGTGCTGTTATTTGTTCCCTGGTAGGCGGTGTCAGAGCCAAGTCACTGTGATTGTCCTGTTGCAGTGGTAGTGGTTGTATCTGTGCCTCGTTGGTTATTGCCTTGCCACTGGCGTCCCCTGTAGGCACCTCCTCTGGATTGATTTCTGCCTCTGGAACGTCTATTCCTGCCTCTCTGAGTTTTAGAGGAGTCTGGAAAGGACCAATTTTTGGAAGGCCAGTTCCTGCTAAACCTTGGGGGCTGAACCTGTAAGAAATCTTTAACTGTTTGTACAGATTTTGCCTTCTCTTCCATTTTCTTCATTACTTGTTGGGCAGGAGAACCAAAAAGACTGACCTTAGCCATAGGAGCATCTAATAGTTTTGCTTTAACATGATCCGGCAAGGCCTGTTCTTTCAACCATGCATGCCTTCTTATAACTGTGCCAGTCATGGCTGATCTAAAGGAAGCCTCCAGTGCATCATAGCCACATTTTAAGGAATGGTTACTAACCTGCTGAATGTTATTTACCATTTCTAGAACATATTTCTTATCTAAGGAATCATCAGAGGACAGTTTCTTAGTTAACTTGATCAAGCATAAACTCTTGGTATTGGATCATATGAAACTGACAGTTCAAAGCTCTAGCTGAGAGAGTAGCAGAGGTGTAAACTTTTTTACCCCATCTCTCTAAGGACCTGGATTCCCTTTCAGAAGGGAGAGGGTTTTTCGTTGAGGTAGAAGCTACTGCCTTAGGCCCCTGGGAGATGGTCTCAGGATCTGCAAAAGGAGCCTTGAATAAGTGGTGATGAGTGTCCGGTACCCTGTAAAACCTATCGGGCTTAGCAGGGGCTGGAGGTAAAGTATCAGGAGCAGTGCAAGCATCATTAAATGCATCATCCACAACAGGAAGAACTGGAGGTATAGCTAAGGGCCTATGTTGAGGTAAGTGTAAAAAGGTCCTAAGCCTTTTTCTTGAATCAGAGAAATCTTGTCCCTGCCATTGGAATTGCTCTCTCATGGCATGTAAGGTTTCCCCAAAGGAAAATTCTTCTGGTGGAGAGGCAGAAGGAATAGATTCTTCAGCATCGGAATCTTCATAGGTAGAAAAAGGAGCCTCTGGATGGTCTGTATTGTCTGTATCATCAGAAGAGTCATCTGAGGACACTGGCTCAGGGGGCTCTGCTCTAGGTCTCTTTTCTGGAGGTTGAGAGGCCCTGTCTGGGTGAGATTGGGATCCCCTTATTAAAGAGATGAGATCCTCTGCCAGAGTAAGCATTTGGGAACTGGAACTGGGCCTGTGAGAGGGGGGCTTAACAGGCACAGACTTAGCAGATTTGGCTGCTTTAGCCCTGGCAAAGGCCTTAATAGACATGGCTGCAGGAGGCCTAGCAGCACCACGTGCTGGGGTAGAGACATCCAAAGGGAAGGTGTCCGATAATTCTAGAGGAACCACATTAGTAGGCAAAACTTCAGAGGCCGATTCAACTAGGGCAGAAGGGGCCGCGGTAGTAGTCATGGATTCGGCTGAAGATTGACCCGTTTGCTCGGTTTCGGCCAAAACAGAGACACTCGCGGTTTGCTTAACCGTGGTTTCGGCCGAAACCGTGGACCGCGAGTGTCGGTCCTTTTCTTTGCGTTTCTTAACAATTTGAGTAGTCGGAGGATCCGACGGCATAATGTACGCAAAATCTGAGCCGAAAAACTGTTCAGCAAACTCCGACCGACGCCTAAGCGTTCGTCGGTTGAAGGAAGCACAGGCTAAACAAGCTGCTACGTCGTGGTCTGGGCCTAAACAAGGTAAACAGTAAGAGTGGAAATCTTTATGAGGTATTTGTTTCCCACAAGTTAAACAGTTATTCACTTTTTCTGACATCGGCTGAGGCAAGAAAGAGTCCCCAACGGGTACTTAGCTTTTAGAAGTCTTCGAAGTAGTATTCGGTAGTAGTAATCTCTGGATCTGACCGACCGGCACTTGCGAACAGCTTCTGCTTCGGGCGCCACGCGGCAAGAAAGACTGAGGAAAATGGCGTCGGCTGATGCCTTTATACCCGAAGACCAGCAGAGATGACGTCGGGTGAAGTGAGGCACCAGCCGAGGCCAGACCCAGACTTTGGAATCCGGCCGACCGAAGGGCTGCCTGATGACAGGACAACCCATTTGTAAGGACTGCAGATGCATCCTTGAAGGACATCTGCTCTCTCCAAGGCAAAAAAAAAAGCATCCATGGGACCAGATGGTGTCCCCAGTTGTGTGCTCCACGAACTCAATGAGGAATTAAACCCGCAGTTAGGGCAGCTGTTTAATCTTAGCCTCACCTCAGGATACGTACCCAAGGAGTGGCGTACGGCAACTGTGGTCCCACTTCACAAAGGCGGTGCCTCCACCGACCCTGGAAACTACTGTCCCATCAGCTTGACAAGCCTGATCTGCAAAGCTATGGAGAGGATCATAATGGAACTCATAAATAAAGACATAGGGGACTAGCAGACTTTAGATCCAACCCAGTTTGGCTTTGTCAAAGGCAGATCATGCCTTTTAAACTTGGTTGACTTTTTCGAAACAGTCACCAAGGCCATTGAAGAGGGAAAGGCAGTCCACACAGCCTACCTCGACCTGGCAAAGGCTTTCGACACAATACCCCACTCGGGTATCATTGAAAAACTCATCAGCTTAAATGTAAACCCATACGTCACAAGATGGGTTGCAAACTGGCTAAGTGACAGAACCCACAGGGTCAGAGTTGCTGGCGCCATGTCAGACTCAAAGCCTGTCACAAGTGGTGTCCCACAGGGCTCAGTCCTGGGCCCACTCTTGTTCGGCATCTACTTTTCAGAAGTACAAGCAAATACAGGAGGGTTATGGCTGACAAAGTTTGCAGATGACTGCAAACTGGGCGCCATAGTGGAGAACACAGATATCCTTCAGAAGGGTCTTATAGAAACGGATAACTGGTGCCAGGGCCATGGCCTAAAGTTAAATGCCAAAAAATGCATGGTCATACCCTTTGGGAAAAACAAGGTTACCCCTAGCTACCATATAGGTGGCAATCCACTAAGCACAGAAGAGGTTATCAGGGATCTGGGGACCCAGGTTGACAGTAACCTTTCATTTGACACTCACGTTGCCAAAGTAGTTAGGAAGACCTTCCACATTGCCCACCTGATCATGAAGGGATTCACATCTAGATCAAGGGAGGTCATCGTCCCCCTGTACTCATCACTCATCAGACCAATGATCGAGTACAATGCCCCATTCGGAATGTATCTGACCCGACACCTGCAGCAACTGGAAAGGCCCCAAAAGTTCCTCACCGAAAGGATAAAGGGTCTCAAAAATATGTCTTATGCTGCCCGACTGAAGGAACTCCAGCTCTATTCAGTTGCTTACCGTCTGCTCAGAGGTGACCTGTGCCTGACATACAAGCCCATGTCCAACCCGGAATTGATGAACATGCTTCACCTCAAAAAATCTAGATCCCTCAGAACTACAAGGGCGGGAGACTTAAACCTTGACACGGTTATTAATAGGACGTGCTGGAGGGACAGATTCATCACCCAGAGACAACCTATGCTGTGGAACAAAATCCTGGTACATGTGAGGCAGAGCACCTCGCTGGCTTTGTTCAAGAGAAATCTTGACCAATGGATGGGAGATCGCAGATATATCCCAGGGATTACCTCAGTGTCACTGCTTGACAGAGACACAACAAAATAATGGGCATAGTATCCTTCAAACTAAAGGGGTGGCAAAAGCCACAAAACTCTGGGCTAGACTTATAAATGCCCTTGGGCAGATAGCCTAGTATGAACCTATGAACACACGCAAACACACACAAACACACACACACACACACACACACACACACACACACACACACAAACACACACACACACACAAACACACACACACACACAAACACACACACACACACACACACACACACACACACACACACACACACACACACACACAAACACACACACACACACACACACACACACACACACACACACACACACACACACACACAAACACACACACAAACACACACACAAACACACACACAAACACACACACAAACACACACACAAACACACACACACACACACACACACAAACACACACACAAACACACACACAAACACACACAAACACACACACACACACACACACACACACAAACACACACACAAACACACACACAAACACACACACACAAACACACACACACACACTAAAGCCCCTCACAAACACACTTACACATACATACTTACCTGAACTGCAACACCAGAAGAGCTAACTCAAAATCCCATAACATCAGGATTTTGAATTTCACGCATCTGGTCTTTCGGTAATGTGGGGTTTCAGGCTTTTCGTCTCGGTATTTTGGGTGTCGGGATTCTGTGCACTTGGGATTTCGTAGGGGACCCATGTATCTATATATATCTATATATATATATATATATATATATATATATATATATATATATATATATATTACATACAGTATAAAAAGTGTACACACCCCTGACAGCTTACAATGTATCAAAGGAATCTCATTGTTGAAAGGTATCAGTCATGAGAAGGGTACAAAACATTTCTACAGCATTGGATATACCATGGAACACAGTGAAGAGAATCTTCTAAAAGTGGAGAACATATGGGACAACAGCGATGTTGCAAAGAACTGGACATCCATTCAAAATTGGCGAAAAGACGAGACAAAAACTGGTCTGGAAGGCTGCCAAGACAGAAAACTTTTCTTAAATACAAAAACATCCAGGCTGAGCTAAAATTTGCAAAACTATACATCAAGTTCACCAAAAGCATGTGGGAAAATGTGTTATGGTCTGATGAGACCGAGACTGAACGTTTTGGCCACAAATGTTGAAGGTACGTTTGGCGCAAAACACTTCACATCACCAAAAGAACACCACTGTGAAGCATGGTGGTAGCAGTATCATGCTTTGGGGCTGCTTTTCTTCAGATGGAACTGGGGCTTTAATCAAGGTGGGGGGAATTATGAACATTTCCAAATACCAGTCACATTTGGCCCAAAACCTTCAGGCATCTGCTAGAAAGCTTTAGATGAAGAGGAATTTCACCTTTCAACAGGACAATGACCCCAAGCATACATCCAAATCAACAAAAGAATGGTTTCAGCAGAAGAACAATAAAGTTTTGGAATGGCCCAGCCAGAGCCCAGACCTAAATCCAATAGGAAATCTGTGGGGTGACCTGAATAGGGCCATGCACAAGAGATGACTTTGCAATCTGACAGATTTGGAGTGCTTTTGCAAGGAAAAGTGGGCAAATATTGCCAAGTCAAGATGTGCCATGCTGATAAGACTCCTACCCAACAATCAGCAATAATCTCCCCCGCTACAGACATAGCCCAGCATTTGTAAACTTAAAACAGTGAGCACTATCAAGTAAATATGGAAATTACCTGCCTTAAAAAAAGTGAACTAATGATGGAATGACAATGAGGTCAGGGCAGGGAGAGAAATAAAGCTCATCCTGCTCGGAGAGCCCCTTGTGTAGAGAGACTGAAGCTATACCCAATCATAAACACTTTGTGCTGAAATGGAATGTGAATTTTTGAGTGCACTTTCCATTGCAGTGACCCCCTGAAATGACCACTCTTTAGCCAGTGATAATATGGGGCTGCTAACAAGCCTAGTGCACCCTTTACCCTATTATATTAACTTCTTTTTCATGTTGCTGTAGAACGGTCTGATAGTTAAACTAATACACATATTAACAAAGTTACAGCCACACTTTAATAAAGCATTTCAAGCCTAATTTCACATTTCCTGTGCTTCAAAGTAAACAAAAAAAATCTTCTATCTTAACAGTTAATAAATAAAAGCAAAGAAAAACATAAGTGGCCTAAATCTAAACAGGTAACCCAATTTTTAAAGTGTAATTCATTACAGACACAAGACTCAGACTAAGTATCAGTATGTACATTTAGTTAACACCTTTTAAAGTTTTTTTAACAGCACTTAACAGTAATTAATCTCAAAACGGCATATGAATCTATTCTAAAATAAATAGCTTAGCTGTATTACAAATCCTTTCCAAAAGTATGATCACTGACAAAATCGCACAAGAACGTTACCGTTTCTTTAATACCAGATACCTCACCGTCCACACTTGTCTCCACATGACTGGACAATTTACAAATATCGTGTGATAGAAATATTTAATGCAGTTCAATGTCTCCTTCAAACTCTAATCTCTAAAAATGTTCTGCAATCCTGACTGCTGGGACTAGATTATTGACACGTGAAAGCGATGACTGTTAAAACTGTCATTAAAAATGTATTTCATCTTCTGTGTTATGACCAAAACCTGAAGGCTCTCCAACCCCTCTAACCACGTGAGAAACCAGATTAGAATACAAATTTGGTAAAATCATAATCTGTTTACAAAATAAAATTATGTTTAAAAAAGAAACTGACAAGACAGTAACAGTATTTAATAAAATTACTTAACTCCTGTCTCCTAGCAACAGACACCAACAACCTTCACGTGACTTAAACGGGGTAAGTAAATAAGAGTGATATGCAAATTAGGATTACAACCTGACCCTTTAAAACTACAATGGACACCCTCAGAAAATTAGCTTTTTTTTTTTTTTTTTTTTTTTACAGAAATCTTTAGGTGTTTGTAGGTCTGTGAGAGAGCATTGACACACTATGCTGAGCTTGTACGGGCTCATCCTCTGTGTTTTCCAAACTGGAACAGCATAAGTTTCATCTATGAACTGCATGTCCACATCTATTCAACAAGTACGGGACGGTCCATCTTAAAAGCTTTTGTATTCTTAGGCAATGTATCCACGTTTAGTGTTTAAAATGTCAAACACCTAAATGTAGAACAATACAAAACGCAGTATGCACAATGAGCTAAAATTGTACAGGTTAACTACACTGGACTACCGAGTTTTCAGTTATCAACGTTCTGTAGGACCCAAATGATGATGACCCATCAGGGTTAAAACAGGATATGTCTACATGTAACAACTCGTACACGTCAGACTGAATACACTTAAAAGTGCTCTCCCTGCAAATCTAGACTGAAAAAGTGTTTTTTGTCCCAATCTTTTTACAATAATACTAACAAATTTCAGAAAATCTATGTGTACAACAACTGCAAGATAAATATTTGACACACTTACTTAGGGTTTATAGATGTGCTGTTTATGTTTACTAGTATCAAAGCTAGTGCAAGAAGTATCACATCATTTTTAGACCATTACACTACTGCTCAAATCTTGACAAGCACCAGAAGAAAATATAGGATATGAAGTGAAAATAAGTTCCTAGAATAAAACCCACATTAATTTGTCAACTGAAAATTCAACACAGGATCATACAAGTCTTTGGATGCATTGTAAAGAATCTGCAGTATTATCACAAGTGAAATAAAATTTATAAAATCAATGTTTTCTGAGACGGGAAGAATATATGCAGACAAGCAGCATACAGAAGGATTCTAAGAAGGATGGCAAATGGAGGGAAAAACAGGAGGACAAAGCTGAATTAAAAAGTGGTAACATAAAAGCATTAATAGGGCACCATTTGTTTTTTTCTAGAGTGGTAGCTAAATAATATGTTCAACATGGAGGAAGGGAAGAGTGAAATAGTTTTGCATTGGCGTTGTCTGTGCCAGACCTCCTGATGCTCAAACTGGGACAAAATCAATTTTGAGCATGGCAAATTAAAGAGAAATTCACTTGTGTGACAGTGATGGCTGCAGGTGTAACTGTTATGGCATTTTATACAACCAATGTAGCAAGGTTCAGGTAAGTACATTTGCAGAAGATTAGAATGAATGCTGGCAGAACATTACTTTCACTCAGGCCCTAACAAGGCTATGTGCTAAAAGGACAATGACATAACAATAACAAAATTCAGTAGTACTGAAGAGAAAGAGTCGCTGCTGCATTCACACACACATACAAACTGTTATCATGCACATACCGTTCACTCTCTCCTACACCCGTACACAGTCACTGCTGCATTCACACACACGTACAAACTGCTTTCATGCACATACCGTTCATTCTCTTATACACCGTTCACCCCGTTCACTTTCTCCTACATCCGTACACAGTCACTGCTGCATTCACACACACATACAAACTGCTGTCATGCATGCACCCTTCATTCTCTCATACACCATTCACTCTCTCCTACATCTGTGCCAGTCGCTGCTGCATTCACACACACATACAAACTGCTTTCATGCACATACCGTTCACTCTCATGCACCGTTCACTCTCTCCTGCATCCATACACAGTCACCGCTGCATTCACACACAAACTGCTGTTATGCACGCACCGTTCATTCTTGCATACACTGTTCACTTTCCCTCATACAAACATGCACAACCTATTCTGCATTCACAGACACACACAATCTACTTTCATGCATGCATTCACAGAGGCAAACACACACTCACACAAACACTAAGCAAAAAGCCTACCAAACTGATATTTATCCAATAACCAAAAATTAAAGCTAGTGCCCACAGCGGAACCAGAAAAGAAACTAGTGTTTCATAGCCAAAAGAAAAAGATTTACAAGAGCATTTATCTACACTGATTATAAAAAGGACATTCTTATTTTTTGTGGTATACAGAGTAGTTTTGAGACTTGGCTTATGAGCTACGGGAAATCATGTAACTTCGCCTACACTGAAAACCAAGATTCCCTACATCCTGAATAAAGTAAAGTAACTGCTGTGCTACCGAGATGACAGAGGAATCAGAAATTATGTTGATTGTTGGGGCGGGCCTGTACTTCAAAGAGACATCAGCCTACAGCAGACAGCTGGAAAGGCATATACAGTTTAAAAATAATTAACTGAAAAAACGATTAGTATAGTAGCAGCTTTTACTGTAGCAACATTATGTGAGTAACAGAATAAAACGAGGCGCCATCTTACCTTAATCTGGTTGGAGGGGAAACAGTGTGTAGCAAAAGACTCGCAGACAGATCTCCGGTCATGAAGTTAGCAGCAGGATAAATAGATGGATCCAGCACTAAATTCACCAAACAGCAAAAAAAGAAAGGGAATTTTTACTGTTGGACCCCCTATTTATTTGCACCGAACAAAGGATTTTTAGGGCAGGGGGTGCTGGTCTTAAAGTCATGGCTTGCCTTGTAAGACTGTCACTGGACACTGCCACCTGCTTGATGATAGGAATAGAAAATCGGCTTGCTATGCAGAGGAAAGCACACAGTGAATTGCAAGCTGATTTTCTCAGAAAAATGAAATATGAACACCGTGCAACTCCATGCTGAAATTTAAGCTGGCAAGATAATTGACAAAGTTCAGTTACTTTTTCAGCTAATTTTCAACATTGGAGTTACAATCTGATTACAAAGTTGTGCGAATTGGAAGAAGACACTCAGGTGGAAAAGCATGCAGTTACTATCATCTCAAAGCGCGCTCGGGTGTAACCACAGAGGCACCATAAGACGGTAGTCGGGGTTAATGAGTTAAGATGTTGCTCCCTTTTTTACTCCAACTTCCATTTACAGGGTTGTCTCAACAGCCAAAATGCTTCAGTGCATTTTACGTACAATGAACAACCCACATAGTGAACAAGAGGAAACTGTATGCTGCGGCCAAACAGTGCTAATTTTCCTGAGCTTCCATCGTGGCATTAATATTAAGGAGGAATCACAAGCTGATCAGTATGCAGATGTGGACTGCATCCCGTAATGGTATGAAATCTGTCAGAAATGACTGTAAGATCTTGATCAAGACTTGAGGTAGGCATAAGCCCAGGAAAGATAAGACAAGTTAGGGAGATCATGGAACTCTGAAGATGTCCAGACAGACAACAGCCTAGCCTTTCAGTCTAACTGGCAATCTCAGGAAATGTTTCTGCACAGATCTGCATTAAGTAGGGTCTTTTAAGTTTTAAACTTGTCATTGTTTGAAAATAATTCTAAACCCTGATCTACTGTACTTTTAAAGCAGTTCTTACAGCTAAATTTCAGTTTTTTTCAAACATGCCATTCATGAAATTCCTCTACTCACATGACACCATCAAAAGGCACTGGTTACACAAATATACACATGGGTCTGCCACAACCAAGTGTCAGAAATGTATAAATGCTTTATTTCACCAGCCCCTTTCACTCAAAAAAGGAATACTTGCAAATCTAAACCAACTACCAGATCTAAGATACACATTTTATGATGCTCTGACAGCTGGGCAAAAACAATTACATGCCCCTTTGATAGCACTCATTTAATAAATGTAAAAACCCCTTCTGCATGTTAAAATGACAGAATCATTTGATCAGTGCTAGCACTGTTCATAACCAAATAACCCATATGCAAACAGGATACTGTCCTGCCCCCTTACACAAACACTTTTGGGTTAAAAAGTAAGGAAGACACTATGAATGCACCTAGAGCTTGACTCCCACCTTTGGATGACATGACATTTTTGCTACTGGGTTAAGCGCATCTCCTTCAACATGTTTTCCCAAGACTGTGAGATTGGGTTAGACAGGCATCACTTACTCTTTTAGTGATTATTTTCAGATTAAGCAATTCTCTGACGGAAACTCCAACACAGAAATGGCATGTCAAAATTACTGGTTGTCTAAACCAGTAAACTCCAACACAGAAATGGCATGTCAAAATTACTGGTTGTCTAAACCAGTAGTATGTGTAGGCGAACTGGTGTTGGTCTGCCTTTTTGTTATAACTGGAAATAGCAGGAGAGGGGATATCACTATTGATAATCATAGCATTTCGTTCAAAACAAATATGTAGCAATGGTGTGCATTCTTAGGTTGGTAATGCTGGTTTTTGGCAGAATGATGGTACACAACCCATTGTTATCAATTGTTTACTGGGTGAAATTCTTTAGATGGAATATATATATATTTTTTTTTACATACTTTCTCTTTTACAGTTACTTAACATTTTGATCCAGGCCTTCATTAAAAGTCAACACACACAAACTGATTTCCTTCTGAAGGAAGTGGAGAGTGGGCATCACACATTGCAAAACAGTCTACACTAACCCACTTCATAATGTCTTATTCGGTGGCTGTAAAAGTTGTTGCCAAAGCCTTCTAGATCCATGAAGACTAAGTCTCTGTGAAAATTTAATGCCACATCACCTTCTAACATACTTCCAACAAAGAGTCACTAGGATTTAAATAATTTCAGATCCAGTACACCAGACTACTCTACAAATAAAAATGTTTTAATGATTGATGACTCTACACTCAAAATATCATCTGTCCTCTCTGGACAACAGGTGATGGAGAACTGTCTTTAGATGCCAAGATGTCTGACATCTCAGGAGACCTTAAGGTACTTACAGCTGACATATATGACTATGTGGGAGTGAATGACTTGGCATGCAAAACTCCGAGGGATTTGTAGAGAGGCATTTCAGCAGCTCCATGCCAATCACAACATGCAGGGAAGATTCTGGTCCTGACAGTAATCCTTCCTTCCTTCCCAAGAATGATGACCAAGTACAAAGACAAAATAAGTAGCATCAACAGTTGGCTAAATATTTGGGACCAGATCCAATAGGTGTCAACATGAGATGAGATGCTGGACAGTCCTACATGCTCTGCCATGGACAGCCTGCTGCTCTTGTTCCAAGCCTTCAACATACTTCAACATTGAGGCCCTCTTACATTTGAAGCACCTCCATGTTTAAGTAATTACTGAAATTTATTTTAAATGTTAAGAAAGCACTCTGCCTATAGCACGGTTTTGTATCCATTATGTCTTCAGACTCCGTGGCAACTGTGATAGCATCTCCATATCTGTTAGGGACCAAATCACCTCTAGATATATTTCCAGGGATCCATAAACACAGCTATCATGTTATCGTCTGTTACAGGACTCCCTCTGTGACTCATAATATTCATGCAAGGTTCTTAAATGTAAATCAATGAACTACCTATAAACTAAAACTTAATTTTTTGGGAGACTACCCAGGAATCTATACCTCAAATGCAAGATACACCCAAACGTTCTTTGTTTCATAAACAAAAGTTCCCTGGAACAGATTATGCATACAGGCCTAATATTCTTTAGTCCTTACAAATATAGCTTTTTTCATGCACTATTCCACCGGTATCTCCTTCCCTGGTAAAGTGTGTTCATTCACTAATCACATTAATGACTAAAATCTCTAAATTTCATAATATCTCAGAATTCAATGATTAAAAATCTACAAATCGTACCAAATTCTATGATAAAGTTTGAAGATTCACATATTCTAGCTTAATGTCATACTCCCCCAGAGCAGGGAGCTACACATAAGAGTTCAATGCCCACTTATATAAATGTATACAACTGACATTATGCATCAGCTCTAAATATAATAAAAGGTTTAAAATGAAACCACCCCAGTGGTCCAACAGAGCAAAATTTGCAATAAAAGAAAAAAAAAAACTCCTTAAAATACAAATCAGATCGAAGGACCCTCTAATCAAGTATGACAGTAGAAAATGACTAAAACTTTATAATAAAAGGTTTAAAATGAAAACACCCCAGTGGTCCAACAGAGCAAAATTTGCAATAAAAGAAAAAAAAAACTCCTTAAAATACAAATCAGATCGAAGGACCCTCTAATCAAGTATGACATTAGAAAATGACTAAAACTTTAAAAATAATAGGACTATTAGGGCAGTCCATGAACTTGAGGACAACAAATACTTCTTTAGTTATGTATTATGAAAGAAAGAAATACAAAAGACTGTTCAGAACTTACTCAAGATGGCACCACTAACTCTGACTCAGTAGACATTACAAATATACTAGCTAACAAACTGAGTCCCAACTTCACTCTGGAAAAAATGAGTCAAATCTTCTTATCCCTGAATCCCTCAGCCCTGCCCCACCCCCCCACCATCAACACGACCAAGGTTCACGTACAGGTACTCTCAAAGACTAAAACACTTCCTGCATGGTACTTGATAATATACATTGCTGTTTAATAAACAGTACATGCAAGTACTTGTGGAGCAACTCAAACTATTTAACCCATGTTTAACTACTGACATTCAGTGCATAATAGTGATGTCACTTCACAACGGTGGCCACATCACTGATCCTGGGAATTACAGGCCCGTCAGCCTGACAAGTCTCATATGCAAAGCCATGGAGCATATTGTAACTAACCTGATTAACTAAGGCATTAAAAATCTCATCCGGCTAGAGTTGCAGCGGTTTGGCTTTGCCAAGGGTAGATCCTTTCTAATAAATCTGGTTAACATCTTTGAAAAAGTAACACAAGCTACTGACATCAGCCATGATGTACACACAGCAAACCTTGACCTGGTCAAGGCCTTTGGCACTACACTAGGATAGATAGTATACTCAATGCATTATAAAAAGACCCCCATATAGTAATATGAACAGCAAACTGGCTGAAGGACAGAACCCATACAGTGTAGGTAGCAGGCACTTCATAAAAGAGCATGGAGGTAACCGATTGTGTTCTGTGTTGGGACTTGTTTTGTTTAGCATTTACTTTTCTGATTTCCAGACCATCAACCAAGACTTCTGGCTAACCAGGTTTGTAGATGACTGCAAACGGAGAGTCATTGTCAAGTGACCGTTTGATACTCAAAGCCATGTGAAAAGAATGCTGATGAGCTACTAATGGGCTTAAATGAAATCCTAACAAGCGTAACATTATTCTGTTTGGTAAATATTCCCTCCTTCCAGTATACGACATCAGTACCCCAACTTTAAAATGAGAATGTAGTTAGAGATCTTGGTACTTTGGTTCACAATTCCTTCTCCGTTATCATGTAAAAGAAGTCAGGAAGCATTTCTACTTACCCAAGCTGATCAACAAAGAGACACTGTCCAGTCCAAACAGGTCACTGTCCCATTATATTCAGCATTGATTATACCAATTACTGAATATAATGTCCTCTCTAGAATGAACCCTACTAGACTTATCTAACAACTAACAAGACATCAGAGGCTCTTAACTAGGGAGATCACCTGTTAAACAACCCTAAGCTACCTGAAAAAAAATGGAATGAGTGTCCCTTTATTAAATATCTTACAGACGTCTGAGGGGAGACTTATGCCTTGCCATTCAAGCCATTATGAACTTGGTGGTCCTTGATCTTTGGAATCTCCATGAATGGAATAGTCCACAAGGGATCTAAATCTACACAAAGTCAATAAAACAATGTAGAAAGAGAGATTCATTACACAACACCTTTCCCATCTCTGGAATGGACTTCCACTGCAAATTAAGAAGTGTAATACACTATCTGCCTTAAACCAGGAACTGGAAGTTTGGGCAGCTGTTCACAACTTCAACCCTGGTCCGACTGGCCTGGCACTCCCTGACAAAGGAGGTTCAGGTTGAGGATGGGTACTGGCAGGTGTAAATGGTCACATGAGCCAACTGCCTTGTATTTCCTATTACCTGATGATCCTTTGCAGCAAACCCTTGATAAAAAGGGTCCTGCAATAAGTAAAGAAATTGTATTTGTCTAAAACTGCTATGCTACACTATTTTCATCCACCAGTTAGAAACTGTGTACATAAAAGACACAGCTTCAATTATGCATCAGAGTTTTCAATGAAGAGATGCCTTTATATTAAATTAGTCTTCCAGTCAAGTCATCAAATGTATAATTCACTTTAACAAAGAGATCATTGAAGTCTGCAAGTACGAAAGATGTCACCTTAACCTGACATCCAGAGTTCTCAAAGTTACTACACGTTAAGGCATTTAACTGTTTGTTCTGAATGAATTTGTTTTGATGGGCAGCCACGGTGGTGCAGCAGCTAGCATTGCCACCTCACAGCAACAGGTTCTCCGGTTTGATTCTCGGCTGGGGTGCCATCTGTGCGGAGTCTGCATGCCCTCCCTGTGGTCGCGTGGGCTTCCTCCGGGTGCTCTGGTTTCTTTCCACATCCCAAACACATGCTGTAGGTGGAATGGACACTCTAAATTGGCCCTAGGCATGAGTGTGTGCGTGTGTGTGCCTTCTGTGGAAGGTTCGGTGCTGGGCTGGAAACTCGACACCGTAAAACTCCACTGCCAATCATGAGCGGACAGGTGATCCGCTGTGGCGACCCCTAACCAGGAAAAGCCGAAAGAAGAAGTTAGGAAATGAATTTTGTTGTTTTTCAAGCACTTCAGTTCTCAGTATGTTTATTTCAGCATGTTTGGAGATGACAAGGTTTGCCTTGATGTAAAGCCATTGACCAATTTCGGACAAATGAAGAGAACAAATTAAAAAAAAAAAAACAAAAACAAATAAAAGTAATTAAAAAATAAGCACATTACTGTATATGATTTAAACTGCTGGTATCTGAAATGTTTCTTATGTCAGCTGCAAACCTAAGGTTTCAGTTCCCAAAACGAAAGACATGCAAGTACAACAGCAAAAATCAAAAGTGGACTTACTGATAGAACACCATTCGTTTTGTGATTTCCATGTTCTGAGGTGTCACCCAACACGGATTCTTCAGTGGTTGCCAGATTGTGTGTGTCACTTCTCTCTTCCAAAATGTCTACTTCTTTTTTTAATCCAAAGTTAATATCAGACACTGCTGAGTGGATTTCTGTGACACCAGTTTTAATGCATTCAAATTTTTCTTCTATCTCTTTCAGAATTTCTGACGCTTTGCTGTTAAGTTGTTGAATGAGTTTTTGCTCCTTGTCATGAAGAAACTGGTGCAGTTTTGCAAACTCTTCTGCAATGTATTTTTCTAAATTAACAGCATGTTCCTAGGAAACAAGTCATACAGATAAGAACAAGTCAACTTGCTATACATTATCATTCTACAATACCAGTTATGTCCATACATTTACCTTGCACGACAGAATGAACAAACTTAAGCTCCCCGGAAACAGAGACAGAGGAGCTGACTGCAAAACTGGTGATCTGGTTAAGAGTAAGGTTTGTCTTAATGGTCAAGGTCTTTACCTCACAGATCCAAGGTAAAGGGTTTGATTCTGACCTCTATATTGTCTAGGCTTACAAAAGTCTGCAGACTGGCAGCAAGTATTTAACTATGAACCCAGGAACTCTGAACCTAACTAAGCCCATCAGTGTCACTGGAAGAGAGAAATGTGAAGCCACCATAATACTCTCTGGAGGAATGAGAGTGGAAACTCTACATAGATGACCCTTAGTCTATATTGATAATGTAATGTAAGAGCTGTGTGTTCAGAGGGAGGTGAAGCCGGATCTCAATAAAGGATAAGGTAAGCCCCACACTGTCTGTCTCTATACCAACCTGACTTCTTCTATTGACTCCTGGTGGACTCTGATGATTAAACTGGTTTTCAGGAGTTATGGTGAGCAAAGAGGCCAAATTCTTAGAAGGAAGAAGTTTTCTGCTGTAAGGTAAAATGTGGGCTCAGTCCCCTAGGCAGTCTTGTATCTGTTCATTATACACACATTAGGAGGAATCATGGTGGCTAGGCCCTAGGCAGTCCTGTATCTGATCATTATACAGAAGATAGCAGTTACCATGGTGGCTAGGCCCTACGCAGTCCTATATCTGTTCATTATACACAAGTTAGGAGGAACCATGGTGGCTAGGCCATATCCAGGGTCATGACAGTAGAGGAAAGTGACAGCAATTTGGTTAAGCCATCATACACAATAGGCCACATTCCAAAAGACCTGTGTAGGTCTGTTTATAGAGAGAGGCCTTGCACTGAAATAAGTTACTTAGACTGAGAGCAGATCTTTCGGAATCTGGTCACCAGTGGCAGGCCTGTTTATAGACAGGTCTTACACCAAAAGTAAAGTACTCACTCTGAGAACAAGTTTTTTGAAATCAGGCCAGACCTGTACCAGGCTAAGTCAATTGGAGTACAAGTCTTTATGAATCAAGTCCAATAGATTAAGTAGGGCTGACAAATAGAAAGCTTAATTCTACAATGTGAAAATCAGTGAATGCAAACACTGCAGCAGTTGTGCAGTGATTTGGTCCCAGCATCCACTAAGAAACTACAGTTGTGTAAAATCTAACCACACAGTGGATAAACATCTCTTCGCTGTTGCAGTATTCTTTACATAAGGGATCTCCTGCGAAGGAAAGCCCAACATCTGGGCAGTATACCATAGTCTTTAGTTCTTATACACACTGCATGTCACATGTATGCTCCCCACAGAAGGAGTAGGACTATAAAGGTGACGTATGAATGCATGCACTCAGAACTGAAAATGCCCCAGAAGGGGAATGCCCACAGGGACAAGGAAAACATGCACATCCAGGCGAAGAAGATGATGATGATGATAAGCCCCTTGGCTAGAAGGGCAAGACAAGGACAAGCCTGAAGGGGGCAGCAGGGAGGGAATGAATACTGCAACGGTGAAGAGAAGGACATTCACGTTTATGCTAAGATTTCACACAATTGTCCGATGTCCTTCCATATCACTACTGAAATATTCTTTACCCAAGGGAGAGTACAGGAGAGTAAGAGGAAGGTACAGAACAGCCCTTTACAAATCCATGCA
>NC_056744.1:1685182678-1685430178 GCF_019279795.1 Protopterus annectens | reverse complement strand
AAGACTATGCCAAGACCCCCCCCCCCCGAGTCCAAATCCACATCTCAGGAATCCAGTTCCCTGGTCCTCTTGAGTGGAGTGGTACATCAAGGAGGGTCAGAGCTAGAGCCCCATCGAGGAGGCTTCAAGAACATCAAAGCATTAAATAAACCCGGAATGAAATCCTGCCATTCACACTGGGGACCCTTAAAAGGGGAAATGTGCTTTGTTTTTTGCTTCTTATTTTGTGGAACATCCACACAAAACACCCTTAGAGGGTAAGATCCCTGGTGAGCTAGGATAATGGTGAGAGGAATAGTCTCCCTAACTTAGATCTGAGAAATTCCCCTTAGTCCTTCGGACATAAATCAGCCAAGGTTTCCCCTTAATGTCAGGTACAGATGTGCGTAAAGCCTCAGTTGACCTAGAAGAAACTAGAGCCATGCTGGCCTCTGATGGGGTTGTAGCAGTGGAATCTGAAGCCACCAATAGATGATCTTCTGGCCTTTCACCAGCCTCAAGAGAGACATCCAGAGGAGGCTGGACAGAAGCCTGATCAGACTTAACTTTTGCCTTCTTCTTGGCATACAGCGGGTGCTCAGGAAAGGAGGATTCCACTATAGCATCCTGACCAACAACTTCAGATGCTGGCTCTCCGGGTACATGGACAAAGAGGAGATACGACTATGAAGGGTCTTAGGCACAAATACCTGGCAGAGAGAACACTGCTTATGATCATGGGAAGTACACAAACAGAACAGATGCTTGTTGTTACAGACTTTATGAGGAATCTGCCTCCCACAATGATATTTTCCCCTTCTGGATAACATGAACACAATAACCATAACAAATAAGAAAAAAAGAGAAGGAACCCCAACTGGGCACTTATGTGAAAACACAGCCTGGTAACCAGCACAGCAGAAAGGTATTCAGATGAATGTTCAGCAACAGAGTTTGGACTGTAACCAAAGAAGTTGTGTGTGTGTGCGTCACGTTTATGCCCTAAACCTTACATGAGGAGCATACCTATGATGTACAATGCCTATAAGAACTAAAGGCTTTGATATTCTGGATGGATGTAGGGCTATCCTTGGCAGGAGAACCCTTAGGTAAAGAATACTGCAACAGTGATATGGAAGGACATCTTGCAGTGTAACTAAGTACAAATTCTGCAATGGGTCAGTGTTAGGTGTGGCTCTGAAATTCAGGAATAAACATGGTGGAAAATAAGTCATGTGGGTTTGCAATCTTGGGAAGTATGTATGATGAAGAATGCATCATGTTCACCTATGGAATTCGTGAATAAACAAGATATAGTCTGACTTGTGGGATTATAGCGATGACTCTATGAAGCGTATCTCAGATGCAAAATGACCTGCATGCATCTATGACAATGGATATAGCTGTGCGTCTGTTTCTTTATACGGTTGATAAGGAGATCGCTAAAAGATCTTATAGACTAGGGAATACATTGTAGATAAACACAGCTTTATTAGGGTATTAAACATTTTGGGAACAAAAACAGCAAATTAGACCAGCACTGAGATTAAGAGTTGTTGGAGAAAAATGGTTCAAAACAAAAACTGCAAGTATCAGACAAGCAGAGCACAGCCAATGAAAACCAAGTTCATTCTAAGTCCACAATGCTTTCAGGCACAGCCCTTCATACAAGAATAGAAATTCACATTTAAGTAGCCAAAGTTAAAAATCATATGACTTAGCCCCAATCCTAAAACACATTAAAAATAAATTATTTAAAAACAAAAAATTACTTAAATTTAATAACACATTATCAATTTTTTTTTCTAAAAAACTCACCTTAAAAGTCTGTTTATTAACTAATGCATTTTTAAACCTATATTAAAGACAAAACTGATGATATTATGTTTACAGCCATATTCAGACCTGGCATATGACTGGCACCCTATTTGTATAATCCACTTGTATTCACATATTTCTAGAGTATTATTTATGTCCCCTCCTCTTCTATTCTTATATCTAATATCTATCGCCCTACAAAAGGGACCCGTGTTAAACGCCTTTTTCTCGTATGTGTTTGGTAAGCACATTACTAATCGCCTTTCTCCGTATTTCTGATTTATACTCTAATTCTCTCCTTAAGCTTTCCTGTACATTTTCCTATATAAAAAGCAGGATATTTTATGCAGTTAGCCATATAAACAATCTTGGAAGTATTACACGTAGCATGACAATTGAATGCTTTCTTTTAAGTTACTGGATGTAGAAATGCATTGCCTTTCTCAAAGTCATTACAACATTTACAATTGTAGCAAGGAAACATGCCCTTCGTCATCTGTTCTTGTTGCTGACTGGACATGTGCTTACAACATAGTCGTTGTTTCAAGCTAGGGCATTTCCTGGGATGCATTTGTTTGGTCGAAGTTTCAGTACTTCGAAACTCAAATGTGCAAGACCACTTGTTCAAAGTACTGAAACTTCGAAAACCGACTACGGAAATCACAATACAGTGCGGAATGTGAATATTCCCTTTTCCTTGCTGTAATGCAATCTTGGAGTTGGTACATTTAAGTAGCGGGGGGTGGGGTGCAAATGATTTTTGTGGGTTTTTTTGGTAGTCAGCCGATGCGGTGACTACACTTTAGTGAAAGTGCACTTTCATTGACATGCACTTTTGCTGAAGTGGGCATCTACTTTTCTTTTTCCGAAGTAGTGAAATTTCGATGAAGAAAAGTAGATCTCAGTTCCTATATGCAAAATATGGCTTTCCCCTTACTATTCCATTCATTTGAGGCATTGTCCCAAACATACTCCAGTTTTTAAATATTATATTCTTCACCCCATCAGTTCTTGGGTTATACTTAGTAATGTATGCATATATTCTTCTCTTATTATCTGTACAGTTTGTCACTTCCATACTGCTAGTTGTGAAATATGGTCTGGCATCAGAATGCCTGCTGTCTAAAACATTACTTTTTATATGCTGCAATAAACTATTACCAGAGCCATGTTCTGTAAATTATTTTATCATTTCATCTAATTTATTACAACATTGTACTGTATTGAGCCTACTATGTCGCTCAACTTATAAGAAGGGCATGGCATCTAGGTTCAGACAGGTCATAATACCACTAGACTTGGCCCTCATCCGGCCATCAGAGTATAATGCACCCTTCAATATGTACCTGACCAGACACCTGCAGCAACTGTAACATCCACAAAGTTTCCCAGAGGTGCCGGAAGCTTCTGAAGACTGGGGGGGGTGGGGGGGGCAGAGGGCGAGAGGGGAACTTACTGATCTAAAAAGGGCAATTTACTACCACAACATAGGTTCGCTTGGAGGACATTTTACGCTTAACCAATTTCCCTTCTGGTGCTTCAGTTAACATTTCCTGATTGGTCTTACCTATCCCATGGCGGATAATTGCATATTAGCCTTACTGAGAATAAATGTGATCATTATATAGATAATTTGAGGGGACCTATGTAAGCGCTGCAGCATTTAGGAACTGCCTCTATCCATTAGTGGCATGAGGGGCAATTCTGGAGTACATTTTATATTACCCATCCTTAGATCCAAGTTGCATTGGAATATGGACAGGGATGAGCTTTGTTTTACTTGAATGGATACTCTGTTCTGGAACAGTGGTAGCCTCTGTGATATATATCAATCTCTCCACAACAATCAGTTTAGATACCTGGACTGAGTATTTCCGATTCCATTTGACTTACTGATGTTCAGTAGGTCCAGCTGTATTAGGCTGGAGGATGCCTTGTATGCCAGATGTGTCACCTCGAAGCACTCTGTAGGATAATGAGTATAGTAATAAATCTTTGAGGTGGTCCATACAAGACCTGCTGTTTAGGACTTGTATCCTTTTAGTAAGGTATCTCTTTGGGCATTCCACTTGTTGCATGGGTCTGGATAGATACATGTCAAAGTAGGCTTTAAGATTAACCTAATTAGGGCTTTGTAAAAGGGTACAATAACATCTTTGGATCTAGTCAAAATCAATTTGTTTATAACAGTGCAATATAGAAATACTTTATGACTATGGGCACATGTTGGTCAAAAGTTAGTTCGCTGTACACACAAGTTCCCAAACGCCAAACAACTGGGTCATTTCTCAGGGTGCATTGTCAATTTGGTAGTTCCCTGGAGTAGATGACTTCTCAAAGGATATGATGATGTATTTCTTGGAATTTAGTTTCAGTTCATGATTTTGGCACCAGTTATTGTTTGGGAGAAACCTTCCTGCATGATGGCCAAGTCATTTGGGGATTTAATAACTCTGCATAGCTTGCAGTCATCTCAAACATAGTCAGCCAAAGCCCTTTGGTACTTCCTTCTACTTTTGAGATGTATATACCAAACAGAAAAAGTCTCTACACCAAACCCTGGGGGACTCCATTGGTGACTCGTCTCTTCCCCTATTTTGAACTACTGCATCCTGTAAGCAAGCATACATGTATGCATTCTTTGATTCACCTTCCCGACTGTATAAACCTGATTGCATTAAATTATATTCCTTTTATAATACAGCACCACTTGTTAGAATGTGTTTTAAATTTGTAGTTTGGAACAGTCTTCTGGTAAACAATGAAACAAAACGTATGAACCAATAATGAAAAAACTACTAACAGTCAGAAACAACTAGTTGTCTTTACATACTTCAACATCTTGTCTGACAACTTTGTTACTAATATTATAAAGGACAAGAAACTCTTAACTTGCAACATTTTCTGTATATACTGTTGATAATCAATATCTTGTTATTGTATTAAAGCCAACAACCTGTAACATTGTTTACTATTGCTGCAACTTTGATCTCTATCACTTACATGATGTGGAGCTTTTCTCTCCGGGCATCCGCTGAAATAGGCCCTGCGTCCAGTCGGAATTTCCCAGTAAACAAAAGTAAATAAATAAATAAATAAAATAAATAAAAAAAAATACCCATTTCAGAAAATTTCAACCATAAAAGGCCACTCAAACTTCTGTCATTGCAATCCACCAATATCAGTAATATGCAAAACCTCTGCAGAAGTAAGTAATTTAAATAATTCCACATTAAAGGGATTTATAACTAATGAAGAACAATAGATGAATGAATTCCTCACTATTACGGCAACAGAAAGTAGAATCCAAGCACGAAAAAAATCAAACTGTTGCACCACGGCCAATAATGTACAGACACAAAATCGGATAAAATCTTATAAGTTTGTTCATTTAAATAAAACAAGCAGAATTTCTTGGTAAAAACGTTGCCATTGACGAAAAGAGCACAAGAATAATGCTCAATAAATAAAGTATTTTTCAGTCCTTGTCATTGACTGTATAAACGGCTCTTTTTCAATGATAAATACTCACAAATTGCTCCATATATAGAAAGGATAAAAAGTTCCAAAAAGTAGCAAAATTACGTCCTCTAGATGTCAATAAAAACCTGTTATCCAAAGATATATTTACAGGCAAAATCATTCGCAAATAAATCTTTGCCTTTATGGAAATCAAATGATGATTAAATTCGTTGACAAGAGTGGATATAAACTTCCAAAGCAAAGGACCCCAAATATACGATAAGCGCTTTCAGTTTTCACCTTCTTCAGATCGCAAGGGGTTGAGAAAGATGCTGAACTTTTAAACAAACTTGTGACCAATGATTATGCACCAATTATGGCGCGTTAAACAACTATACACCTTCTATGCAAATGAGGTGCTCAATCACTATGTTCTCAACCAATGGGTTGCTAGCAACTGTCATCCATAAACTTGACTGAAGTTCTAAGATTAAAGCGTCAGAAAAATTGTGGCCAATTAAATATCAGATGATTCTTCATGGAAAGAGGTGTATACCTTGCATTCAAATAAAGTGTCCGACCATCTTCCTAGACCAATCAGTTGTTTAAAAAACATATAGCGTACAAAGCTGTAACGAATACAGTACGAGTTCTATCAGAAGAAAAAACAATTTTTAAAATATTAGCTTATATAGATTTATTTGCTCATATTCTTCAGCATTGATATTCAAAATCAGAAATTTGTGATGCCAATTCTGCTGAAACAAAAGCTTTCAAAAATCAGCGTGCCTTTCGCTACTTCAAGTGACATTATGAATAGATAAAATTATAGGCAACACATCAAAAATGTCAATATCCAAATATTTCAGTGAACAATGCTGCCTTTTGGTTAGATCACTGGTAGAAATCATGCACGATAGTAACAGGAATTAAAGGTGGTGACATCGGTCAAGTTGTGGTTAATCAGAAAGCAAACAATTCTATAAAAGAGGTGTGCGCTTTATATACATATTAGTTTTTCTTTCATTTGCCTATTGACTGAGGTATGGCGACGCACATATCTGAGATGTATACAACTTCCTTACTAATAGGATGAAATAAGTTTAATGGATGTAAACTTATGGGAATTTATTCATGTTCTTCGGCACATATCTTTCAAAGTTAACACACCTTCTATCTCTTTAAATGGCAATATAGAAAATATATAATCAGACTGCTGCTCTTCCAATGAAAACATTTTTACTCATTTTTCATCAAAAGAGATGGAGCATTAGTATAAGTGTGGCAACAGAGTATTACATACCTGTGATTGAAAGTCATGATAGTATTATCAAGTTTCGACATTTTGAATTATTTCCAGCAGTCTGACTATATATTTCCTATATTGCCATTTAAAGAGATAGAAGGTGTGTTAACTTTGAAAGTTTTATTTTGCTATGGGACAAATGACACGCATATCTAAATTTTGGATGAAGTACATCGAAGAACATGAACAAATAGAAAGATATGACAATATTATCAAGTTTTGACATCCTTAATTACTATCAGCAGTCCTGCTTTATATATATCTTTTATATTGTAATTCAGAGAGATATAAGGTTTGTTAACCTTGAAAGCCTTATTTTGATTTTGGAATAAGTGATACACATATCTTTATTTTGGATGATATGTGCCAAAGAATATGAATAAATTCCAATAAGTTTACATCCATTAAACTTATTTCATCATATTAGTAAGGAAGTTGTATATATCTCAGATATGTGCGTCGCCATACCTCAGTCGATAGGCAAATGAAAGAACAACTAATATGTATATAAAGCACACACCTCTTTTATAGAATTGTTTGCTTTCTGATTAACCGCAACTTGACCGATGTCACCACCTTTAATTCCTGTTGCTATCGTGCATGATTTCTACCAGTGATCTAACCAAAAGGCAGCATTGTTCACTGAAATATTTGGATATTGACATTTTTGATGTGTTGCCTATAATTTTATCTATTCATAATGTCACTTGAAGGAGCGAAAGGCACGCTGATTTTTATAGCTTTTGTTACAGTAGAATTGGCATCACAAATTTCTGATTTTGAATATCAATGCTGAAGAATATGAGCAAATAAATCTATATAAGCTAATATTTTAAAATTTTTTTCTTCTGATAGAACTCATACTGTATTCATTACAGCTTTGTACGCTATATGTTTTTGAAACAACTGATCTAGGAAGATGGTCGGACACCTTATTTGAATGCAAGGTATACACCTCTTTCCTTGAAGAATCATCTGATATTTAATTGGCCACAATTTTTCTGACGCTTTAATCTTAGAACTTCAGTCAATTTTATGGATGACAGTTGCTAGCAACCCATTGGTTGAGAACATAGTGATTGAGCACCTCATTTGCATAGAAGGTGTATCGTTGTTTAAGGCGCCATAATTGGCGCATAATCACTGGTCACAAGTTTGTTTAGAAGTTCAGCATCTTTCTCAACCCCTTATGATCTGAAGAAGGTGAAAACCTAACGTGCTTATTGTGTATTTGGGGTCCTTTGCTTTGGAAGTTTATATCCACTCTTGTCAACGAATTTAAACAGCAGTATCTCATCATCATTTGGTTTCCATAAAGGCGAAGATTTATTTGCAAATGATTTTGCTTGTAAATATATCTTTGGATAACAGGTTATTATTGACATCTAGAGGATGTAATTTTGCTACTTTTTGGAACTTTTTATCCTTTCTATATATGGAGCAATTTGTGATTATTTATCATTGAAAAAGAGCCGTTTATACAGTCAATGACAAGGACTGAAAAAGACTATTTATTGAGCATTATTCTTGTGCTCTTTTCTTCAATGGCAAAGTTTTTACCAAGCAATTCTGCTTGTTTTATTTAAATGAACAAACTTATAAGATTTTATCCGATTTTGTGCCTGTATATTATTGGCCGTGGTGCAACAGTTTGATTTTTTCGTGCTTGGATTCTACTTTCTGTTGCCTTAGTAGTGAGGAATTCATTCATCTATTGTTTTACTCATAACTAATGAACAGGTTGCTGCTAGCAAACAACTTTATATTTCATTGTTTCATCTACAAATAAAGTGCCTGTTGCCCTTGAAGAATAAATTGCCTGTGCTACATTAAAAAATGATAAGCTAATCATTTTGCAATGGGGATGAATGGCAAACTGGTAACAGAAACGTAGTTACTAGGCAACTCCTCCAAAGGAGGGCATTCATAGGACTGCAGCATCCACTCCGTTTATAAGTACACAGTACAGTATCAGCAATCCATCTGCATACTGTGGGAGTAGAACCCACAGCCTTCGGCATCAAAAGCAAGTATACTACCTGTTCTGCTACTGACAATGCAAATGACTCTACATAAGTACTACTAAACTTCTCCTGCCCTGGACCCCTCAGCTCCTTGGAAAATCCACTTGACACTCAACTAAATCTCTCAAATTCCCAGCACAAGAAATCTGGAAAAAGATACAATTTATTTTTATTTTTACTGCTGCTTTAGATACTTTTCTATATATATATATATATATATATATATATATATATATATATATATATATATATATATATATATATATATATATATATTTATTAAAAAAATCTAAGCCCGTTTCCTACCCCCAGGACTCTCCAAGTTTCTGAGCCCCCCAAGCTTTCTGTGTTGGAGGGAAGCCTTCTAGCTCGTCAGTTAGAGTGGTAGGCACTAGGTAACTTAAAAACCACATAAGGAGTGGTTCTGGCCCAGAAATTGTAGTTATTGGCCATTTGGGCAGTTTTTGCATCTCTCTCAACTTTCTGATTTAAAAGCCCGCATTTGCACTTGTTTCCACCCTTTCCTGTAACTAGTTTAGTCCAGATAAAGATTCTTAGTTTTAGCACTTGAATTTGCTTACTCGTGATCAGCACTTGTTCAGAACTTGTAACCACTAAATAAGCTACCAATTACTACAGCACTCAACCTTCCTCATTACCTAGAGGAAAACAGTTTTTGTACTTACTTTCCTCACTTGTTTAGAGGAAACAGCTCTTGTACTCTCTTTCCTCACTTATCTAGAGGAAAATAGTTTTTTATTCAGGCATGTCCAAGGGTCAGCTCCCAGTGTTTTCTCTTGTCTATCTGATGAATCTGGGCATCTTGGGGCAATGTAGAAATTGCCTCATGTACACAGACAACCCTGTCCCTCCTACCATCCAACACTACAACCTGTGAGAGATGCACTTATCTAGCCAAACTGGAGATAAAGTTCTCTCCAACCAAGATGGAACTTGACAGTCAAGAGGAGAAGGTAAACACTTGCACCACACCACACTCATCGCATAGTCTCGCTAAATCTACACCGCCAAAATCCACACACAGAAACACAAAAACATTCACGGAGGCTCTCAAACTACTCAAGCAACAGAGACCTCCAAAGCAGAAATGCAAGCAACCTCCACCTCCTCAACACAACCCAAATGACACATAGCCCACAGACTCAGTGTGCCACTCAACCACAGCCAATAAGGCAAAACAATGTACCAACACACTAGTCATAGGTGACTCTAGTCAGGCACACTGATGTCCCGCTCACCAGTTTAAAGAAGAAGGTTACTGTCAGCTGCCTGTCGGGTGCCAGGATCCGCCACATAACCTTAGCACTCAGGTCACCCCACAACAAGTACAAATATGACTCTTTCATTGTCCATGTTGGTGTGAACGACCTGAGATGTACCTCCCTGGACTACATGAAGAGAGACATGGAAGAGCTCTCTGATCTTGTAGCCCAGGCAGGTATCACCCTAACCCTGAATAGCATTCTGCCATTACCCAGAATTATACCGCAGTACAAGGACAAAATGATTGACTTCAACAATTGGCCAAGCTACTGGTGTCATTTTAAAGGGATCCAGTATCTGCCTGGGATGACATGGTCGACAGACCATGATGCTTTGCCAGAAATGGCCTGCACCTATCACCCCTGGGATTCTGTATACTGGCTAAGGTTCTTGCTGCCCCTAGAGTGCTTTTTTTATGCAAGCTTCAAATGACAAATTCACCACCATAACAGGAACAGGCAAGCAAAAACGGAGGGTGATGCTACTCAATGCACTAACTCGAGGCATTCCTTAAAATGGAGAACATCTATATCTGTACAGTGACTGAGACTTGGTTCAAGGCTCCAGAGAGTACCCCTGCACTACCAGGCTATAACTCATACCACACTTTTCAGTCATGTATCCTGGACCGGAACACTAAAGGCGGAGGTGTGTCCATACTCATTAAGAATATTCACACCTCCAGGCTAGTTGCTCAGCATAATACATCCAAAGTTATAAAAAAGGGCAACTAACCCTGGGCAAAACTGCAATCCAAATTGTAGCTTGCTGCAGATCCCCCACCATTCCCCAGGATTTCTACTCCTCTTTTCTTGATGTACTGGAAAATATTCGGGTTCAACCAAACACCCTAATATTGGGCAATTTTAACTACCCCACCATTAACTGGGAAAACTACTCATGTACCAACTCCTTTGCTCAACGCTTTCTAGAATTCATAAACTCCAATGCTCTGAATCAACGTATCCACACCCCCACCAGGGGCAACAATATCCTAGATCTAGTCATTACCAACATGAGTGACCGGTGTTCCACACCTGAAGTCAATGCCTTATTGGTCCGATCAGACCATAAGCTAATCACCCTAGATATCCACATCCTGCCCCCACGTCCCATTAAGGAAACCACAGTAAAAAATTTCTCCAAAGCCAACTTCATGCTTCTTAAGACAGAAGTGGTGAATTTCATGACACCCATGCAGTTGGACAATACAGTTATGACTACTGAATCCTACACAATTGCCCAAGCATCATGCTATCCCAAACAGAACCAGAACGCTATCCTCCAAAAAAGGAAGCCAATCTGGTGGTCCCCTGCCATAAACAAACTGTACAACAGAAGGAAGAAACTGTTCCAAAAGAGAGTAAAATCCCATGAGTGGAGGAGCTCCCTGGTCAGCCTCAGTAAGAAGTTGCAATCCCTGATAAAATCCTCCAAAGCTAGTTATGAAAACAAAATTGCCACTGATTCTAAAGACAAACAGAAAGCATTTTATAGTTATGTCAAGAATCACAAAGGCAACACTCAGATCTGCTCTGAGTTACAGCACCATGGCAGTAAATATACAGACCCAACGGATATTGCCAACATCCTGGCAGATAGGTTCAGTGCTAACTTTTCCCCCCTCTCACCCCCTAAAGGGCCCATCTCTATACCGGTAGAATGCAAAGTTCCTGTAATCACAGCTGCAAAGGTAAAAAACACACTCTCCATAGCCAAGAACACAGCATCCATGGGTCCAGACAACATCCCAGGCTGCAATCTACACGAACTACAGAATGAACCCCCCCCCCCCCCCCCCCAAGTACCATTTTCAATCATAGCCTCACCTCAGGCTTTGTGCCCACTGGATGTCACACAGCAATGGTTATCCCACTCCACAAGGGGGGAGCCACCACAGACCCTGGGAACTTCCACCCCATTAGCCTGACGAGCCTGGTCTGCAACATGGAACGTATCATCATGGAACTTATAAACAAAGACATTGTTAATCTCGAAACTCTGGACCCCACCCAGTTCAGGTTTGTAAAAGGCAGATCAGGTCTCCTAAACCTGATAGACTTCAGACACCAAAGCTGTAGAAGTGGGTAAGGTGGTTCACACAGCTTATCTAGATCATGCCAAGGCTTTTGACACCATTCCACACTCTGTAATTATAGATAAACTCACTAAACTAGGTATAAATCCCTATGTAACAAGATGGGTTGCCAACTGGCTCACTGACAGAACCCACACTGTGAAAGTAGCAGACTCCAAATCCGACTTCAGACCAGTGACAAGTGGAGTACCACAGGGTTCAGCCCTGGGTCCTCTCCTATTTGGTTATCTACTTCTCTGAAGTACAGGCCAACACAGAAGGTCTTTGGCTAATAAAGTTCACAGATGACTGCAAACTAGGAGCCATAATCGAAACTCCTAATGATGTGAACATCCTACAAAAGGGCCTCAATGCGACAGATGCCTGGTATCAAAGTCATGGCCTCAAGCTCAATTCCAAAAAGTGCATTGTCATCCCCTTTGGTAAAAACTCTGTACCCATGAGCTACAACATAGGCGGTAGTATACTTAACACCGAAAGTGTGATAAGAGACCTTGAGACACAGGTGGACAGTAGTCTCTCCTTTGATAATCACATCGCCACAGTAGTCAGGAAATCCTTCTGCATAGTCTACCTCATCACAAAAGGTTTCTCATCCAGGAAAAAAAAGAGGTCATTGTTCCCCTCTTCTCATCACTCATTAGACCCACTACAGAGTACAGTGCCCCTTTTGGTATGTACCTCACAAGACATTTACAACTGGAAAGGCTGCAGAAATACCTCACAAAGAGGATTACTGCCCTCAAACAGATGCCCATGCAGACCATCTCAAAAAATGCCAGCTTTACACCGCCGCATATCGCCTACTCAGGGGCGATCTCTGTCTAACATGCAAAGCTCTGTCAAACGAAGAGCTGTTGGACATGCTCCACTTAAAGAAATCCCAGTCCCTTCGAGCTACACACTCTAGGGACCTAAACCTTGCCACCACAATAAACAGAACATGCCGGAGAGATAGATTCCTGTCCCATAGACTTCCCATACTCTGGAATAAACTACCTATAGTTTCATAGGTTGATACTAGGCTATCTGCCCTAGGGCATTTATAAGCCTAGCCAGAGTGTGTTTGGCTTTTGCCACCATTTTAGATTAGTTGACTGTGCCTTTGTATAGTAGGTCACAGAAGAATAGCCCTTTTAAGTTTATTTTACTGTGCCTCTGTCTAGTAGGGACACAGAAGAGATCCCAGGGGTAAACCTACGATCTCCCATCCATTCGTCAAGATTTCTCTTGAAGAGGGTCAATGAGGGGCTCTGCCTAACATGGACTGGGATTTTGTTCCAGAGTGAGGGGAGCCTCTGGGATATGACTCTGTCCCTCCAGCATGTCCTATTTATTTCTGTGCTGAGGTTCAAGTCCCTGGAGTGTGTAGCTCTAAGGGATTTGGATTTCTTGAGGTGGAGCATGTCCATTAATTCAGGGTTTTACATTGTGTTATATGTAAGGCACAGATCACCTCACAAAGTTCCTCATTAGCAATCTTCAAGAAAAATCTTGATTATTGGATGAAACTAGGAAATTCACCCCGGGGATCACTTCTATGGCTCTATTCAACAGTGGGGCTTTCGGGCAGAACCCTTCTTCAATACTAGATACAAGTCAATTAACAAAGCAACCTGCTTTAAATAGGATATTGGTGTATAAGAGATCCACCTATGAGGCCAATAGTTTCAGGAAATGGATGGATAACTGAACCAATATCAGTTTATTTGCAAAAACAGCTACATCCATTTCTACTAGAATGTGGTAATATTTTGAATGATACCGGTGATTTTTTGGGGTAAATTATCTAACTGGTATAATAGTTTGCAAGTTACTAGGATAGATACAGGTAAATACCTGTTTGTAACTATGGATATAGCATTGCTCTTTACTGTCATACCGAATGTTTACGGGATAGAGTCCATTAGAGAATTTTTGACAGCAAAGGGCTCTTTATCTACTAGATATGTTCAAAATATTTGTTTGTTATTAGATCTAGTTCTCAGTAATAATGAGTTTATGTTTGATCAGCAATTATTTTTACAGCTAACCGGTGTTGCTATGGGCACACCGGTCGCTAATACATATGCAAACTTAGTTTTGCACCAATGGGAAACGCAGTTTATACATAATGGTGAAAAATTCTTGAACGATAACATTTGTTTTTATCAAAGGTTCACAGATGATTGCTTTATGATTTGGAAGGGCTCACAGTACGATTTAAAAGCGTTTGTGTTATATGCCAATACAACTACAAGCTTTTTGATTTTTAAGGAAGTAATATCAGAACATGAGGCATTTTTTTCTTGATGTTAGAATTAATTTGTATGAGGGTGCATTACAAACTACTATTTATAAAAAGGATGTGCATACTAGTAGATATATACACCATGACAGCATGCACGCTCCACATGTTTTTATAGGTATTGTTAAAGATCAATTCGCTAGGGTAAGTAGACTGAATACTATTGATTCAGTGTTTCTTTTACAATTGGAAGAAATGTTTAATGATTTTTTATTGAATGGCTATGATCGGGATATGTTGATAGAATTGAAAGACTTTTGTAATGTTAAATAGGGATACTATTTATAAACCTTTTTTAGGACTAATTCTCCAACTAGTCTTTCTAATGTTGTTCCAAGTTGTAACGTCCAGAATATGGACGGGATTAGATATGTTACGACTTTTAATAATAGAACACATTCAGTTAGATATATTATAGAAAAATATTGGCCAGTATTGATGGCTTCACCAGATATTAGTAGAATTTTAGGTAATAAGCCTTACTTCTCGTATAGAAATATGAGAAGTATTAAGAGTCGGATATGTCATAAGGATTTTAATTTTAGATTAGATACGAGTAATTATAACTTTACCCGCTCCGGTACATTAAAATGTATGAACTGTTCTTGTTGTATAGATCTCGCCAATCCTCCTAATCATATTTTTGTACATCCCATAATTAATAAGGGCTTTGGATTTAAATCTGTGGCAAATTGTGGCAGTGTGAATGTGGTTTATTTGGCCACTTGTGTAGCCTGTCCCTCATTTTATGTAGGGAAGACCACGCGAAAATTGAAGGACCGGATAATTGAACATAAAGCCGAGATTAGAAGAGAAATTGAAAATAATGCCCTTTTTAAACATATTAGGTTATATAGGGATGAACATCATTTTAAGTTTAGGGTTTTGGACATGGTTGTTCCTCATGGTAGGGGTGAAGATATTAACAATGTCTTAGATATCAGAGAATATGAATGGATTTTGAGACTGGCGGCAGATTCTCCCCTGGGTTTGAATTCTGCCATTAGTCTTAAACGTGTTTTAATGAAGTTACAACATCTTAAATTGTTTAATTAATTTTAATTTTTATTTAATTTCTTAAAAATGTTATTGTTATATTTATTGTTATATATATGTATTTTTTGGTCATATGATGTTGGCTGCTATCATGTGACTTTTATGCTCCTATTTAAAGCAGGTTGCTTTGTTAATTGACTTGTATCTAGTATTAAAGAAGGGTTCTGCCCGAAAGCTTTGCTGTCTTGTATATAAAGTCGTTTGCCTAACAATTTGTATTCTTTTTTGAGTTACTGACTTCCAGCCTCAGTTGTTTGGATGATCTATTCAACAGTGGCACAGGAAAATAATTTTCTTGGGTGGCAAAAGCCAGGGTACCTTTTTGGCTATGCTTGTATAGGCCCTAGGGCCAATAGCCTAGTACCTACCTATGAACTAAAAAAACAAACCATATCAGAATTAATAGATTAAAAGACCTACATTTTGCTTGAAACAAACTGGGAGCGACAGATAAGTTTCTCACAGAATTCTTATTTTGTGAAACAGGCTCCCTTATCCTTGAGAAGCAGAGTTCCTACCTATACCTATTTAAGAGCAACTTGGACCAATGGATGGGTAAACGGAAATTCACCCCGGTCTAGCTTCTATGTCTCATGGACAGAGGCAGTTAGTAAATCACCCCTATAAATCAAATATACACCAGATCAAATTTGAGGGTCCCACTTGTATTGCATGGCCAGGCTTTTAAGGACTCTAGTGATCATTAACCATGTTCACAGTTTCATAGGTGTGTACAAGGTTATCAGGTCCCTCAGGAAGTTAGTATTAAACTGACCCAGCTTTCCCCTTAGACTTAATCAGCTAGGACTTATAGTTAATTTAAGGAAAACTAAAAGCTTGTGTTTTGGCACAAAGTGTGTGAGGACAGTTAACTATGACTAGTACATCTTAGTACTAGATAAACAGCCGTAATAAACTGTCTATATGTACAGTAATTTGAGAATTTAGCTTGATCCCTTCATTACCTACTTTAGTCATATGCAGAAACTGGATAAAAATGCGGAATCCATAATACCTGGTACAGTCTGACCAAAGTACTGACCGATACTGTGAGGCACTGAATGATAGGGAACATATTAGTCCTTGCTATTAAGTATGTGTTACCAGTTATGAGCTACCAAAAATGCAAACTACTTATACAGGAAACCTACAAACTTGAATCCTTGCAACATGAAGTGTACAAGTTCATTACTGGGTCACTTTAAACACAGCATCACTAACACAGTATTCATAATAGAAAATATTTATCAACATTCAGCATTACTACAATCAAAGCAATACAATACTAGCAGGATCAACCGCATACTGAACTACTACAAACCTTATTACAAACGTATCACTTGAAGCAGTACAACATTACATCATGTCCTCAATTTCTACCCCCCATATTAGACTGCCCCATTAACATTTCCATCATAACAGGTGCTGCTTAGACACTTTGCCGTATCTAAACAATCCTTTCTTGGTTTGTGACTTATTGTGGAGTTTATTGGTAAGAGAAGTTTTATTTGAATTTATATTGTATTTATCACTGTTTTTCACTTTTTGCAGGTGGGAAGGGGCTGCTTGTTAAAGATTTCCTTTGCTTCATATTTTGTTGTTTTACCTTTAATTTCACGGTTGGTTGTTAGAAAGTGACGGGTTTTAGACAGGCAAGATCTCGCCACCCCCTATTGGCCTAGACAGCTATAAATGTAGAGAATGCAGATATGAAATTCTTGAGCATATCTGAACAATCCCATCTTGGTTTGTGATTTATTATCTTTATTGTCAATAAGAAGTGCTACTGTGAGTGACAGTAAAGGAATTACAACTTTTGTCTTGCTTATAGAACCTGTATGGTCAGAACAACTTACTGCACTTTATTTAGTTGTATATTGCTGGTGTGATTTTGTCATGGAAGTGGATTTAAATTCTCTGGTTATGGATTTTGATCTTTTCTTTTGTAATATTGCACTCATTTGAAGCGGAATATGGATTCCTTAAATGAGTATGCAATTAACGATTTGCTAATGCACAAATATCTTGTACAGTGTAATAAATGCTATGCATATTTAAAGGCAACAGCTGGTAACACTGGTGATCTGTATTCCTGGTGATAAAAGCTGGATGATTTTCTAAACCATTGTTAGATGTAAATCTAGACTTAATGGATGATGATTGAACTTGTGTGACTGGCATGGCTTGGAGAACTGTTTCATAAATTAATAAATGGACTGATTAAATAATGTTATGCATTGAACAAATAGAACAAAATGTGGAAATGATGCCTCTATTTTCTGCAAAGATCATTCAACCCCTATGAAACAAGACTATGCAGCTGACAACTCTAGAATTCTGGGTGCGAGTACTCAGCAATCGGAGGAGCCAGTTTTACAAGGAAACAAAAAAGAAAGAAAGGAAGAAGTTCACAACAAATAACAAGGAAGAAAAAGAAACTGATTAATGACAGGAAAGGAAAGAGAATACGTAGTAAAAAGGACACGGCTTTGTTATGTAACACACAGGTTACAGGAAATGATCAGAAAACCTTCAGTCTACAGAAAAAGGCATCACATCTTAACAACGGAGAAAGCAGAAAGCAGAAAACAGAGGCAAGGGGGAGGTGAAAAGGAAGAAACCAAAGCTGAACATGGAAGGACTGAAGAACATTACTGTAAAGAAAAAGAAGAGAAAGACAGACACTGACTACATGACTCAAGCTGTGGATTTACACCAGCTGGGTAAGAATTTAATACACAATGAAAACAACAGGATTGATGAGACTAATAGTGATGAAGATCTATCCTTCGTAACAATTGTTAGAGCAGATATTACTGTATTAGAAGCTGAAAATTCTTCAGAGCTGGCCAGCAAAGATATTCTTGTGATTGGAGCTTCAATTATTAGAGGAACTGATACGTGTATTTTCGGAGATGATAATGAACATCGAATAGTGTTACGTTTGCCAGGACCAAAAATAGAAGTATGTGAGACAAGCCTTGGAATGCCTTAACGTAAGGAAGTATGGATCTGTTTTTATTCATGTTGGTACAAATGATGTCACCCGCAAGGATTCTCTGTTAGTAGGGAACTGACAGCCCTCTTAGATAGTACTGCCTGTACTGTTGTTAGAATGTATTCTTTACAAATCACCTACAGAAACAATAGTCAGGTTACAGCGAATGAAAAGATTTTTTAGGGTAAATACCTACATGGAAAAAATGTCCTGTTATAAAAAAAATGGAAAAGCGTAGAGAATCCAAGCCTTGTTTTGGGCACACATGTTCAGACAGGATGGTGTGCGTTTGTCTAGATCAGGGAAGAGAATTTTTGCAGCAGATACTTTGCAATATTTGACAAACACCAGGTGGGATTTTTGCCATGCTGAAAATTTTACAGCAGACAGCAACATTTGATGCATCTCTGATGGTTGTTAATGCTAGGAGCATTAATAATAAAAAGTTTTTTTTTTTAATTGGAAATTTGCTATGTTACCACAAGATTGATGTGGTTACTGTTTGTGAAACATGACTAAAGAACAATGACTGGAAACCAGTTTTGTCAGGGTATAAAAGCTTTTAGTGTAACAGACATTCTAACAAAAAATCAAGTAGAGCTGTTATAAAGTACAGTTGTGTACACTTACCATAAATGTAGATGTTCTAGTGTATTCATTGTTGCAGTCATTACATTTGGGTAATCTGCTGGCAGGTTGCCGTCAGTCGGGCTGAATAACAAAGTCTTGGGTCCTGCATCGGTCACTGTCTCCTCTTCCATGACATCAGGTTGTCAGGGGTATAAAACATGCAGCCAATGCCATTTTAAATCAGTTTTTCTTGCCCCAGATGTCAGGTGCCCCCCCCCCCAATTTGGGGAGCAAAAAAAAAAAATTATAGATATATATATATATATATATATATATATATATATATAAACTGTAAATATATAAATGCACTTAACATAAAATTTACCTTCAACTAAAAGCAAATTAGTGACGGAAAGAAAAGGTATAGAAAGGGGGCCGACGGGTGGGTAATCCGGATTGCAACAGTGACTACACCCGAACATCTACATTTATGGTAAGTGTGCACAACTAAACTATGTTCTTCATGTTTCACTGTTGCAGTCATTACATTTGGGTAGAATCCCAAAGATAAGGATGGGAGGATGGAACTAAATGGCATTAGGAGCAGCTATAAGGCCCTGCAGAACTGCAGTAACAAAGCCTGCCCTGGATTTAGAAAAGAGAGGTAAATGATAATGCTTTGTGAATGTATGAACTGAGCTCCAGGTAGCAGCTTCTAGAACGTCTCTGGTAGTGACCCCCCTGAGAAAAGCTGCTGAAGTAGAGGCAGCCCTGGTGGAATGGGATCTGATCCCCTTAGGCAATGGTTTGCCATGGTGCAAGTTGCAGAAATGAATGCAATGGCTTATTCATTTAGAAATAGTCTGCTTTGATACAGCCTTCCCCTCTGATCCTACAGCAAATGCCACCAGTAGTTGCTCAGACTTTCTTAGAGATTTTGTCCTGTTTAAGTAGAATCTTAGTTGTCTGTGTACATCCAATGAATGCAGAATCCGCTCCCCCTTGTTCTGCGGCTTTGGGAAAAAAGTTGGCAGGTGAATGGTCTGGTTAAGAGCCACACTGGATACCACTTTAGGCATAAAAGAAGGATTGGTCCTGAGGACCACCCTGTCCAGGGTAAAAAATAATGAAAGGCTCCACTGCCATGAGAGCCTGTAGTTCTGAAACCCTTCAAGCTGAAGTGACTGCCAAAAGAAAAGCTGTCTTCCAAGAAAGAAATTTTATATCCGCAGTAGCTGTTGGTTCAAAAGGAGGCAGGCTGAGTTTTTCCAGCACAAAATTGAGGTACCATGCAGGAGTTGGCGCTCTCCTGGGAGACCTTAATTTTTGGCCTCTCTGAGGTACTGTTTTAGCAGAGGATGAGAAAAAGAGGGGATGCTCTGTGTTGTAATGAGCCAAGATGGCAGAGGCATGGATTTTTATTGAAGAAAAAGATAGGCCTTTGTCAAGCATCTTAGTTAAGTATTGTAAAATCTGAGGAATATTGGACTTTGGAACAAAGCACAAGAAATAGACACAGCAATCGCAGAATCTCTTCCATTTATCAGCATAAGATTTTCTAGTACTAGGCCGCCTGCTTTCGAAAATCACATCCATCACAGGTTTACTGAGAGACATGGTTGGTAAAATTAGTTGATTAGTCATTAGCCATGCTGCAAGATTCAGAGGTGGAACGGAGTGTGCAGAATTTCATAGTTCTGCAGAGACAATAGGTGAGGTGTTTGAGGCGTACCACAGAGGAAGGTGTGACATATTCCTTAGAAGTGGGTACCAGTGTTGGCGAGGCTAGTCCAGAGCAATTAGAATAATTTTTGTTTTTTCCTATTTGACTTTTAGTAAGACCTTGGAGAGTAGAGGCAGAGAGGAAAGGCATAGACTGACAGTTTTTTCTAGCTGAAGTCTAGCTGAAGGATAGAGCATCCACTTTCCATGCTTTTTTGTGATGAGTTCTTGTGCAGAATTTGTCCAACTGATAGTTTTGGGAAGAGGCAAACAGATCTATGTCTGGGCTTCCCCATTTCTGTGTTAACATGCTGAAGATTTGTGGATCCAATTTCCATTTGTGCGGGTCCATAAGATTTCTGCTTAGGTCGTCTGCTAGAGTATTTTGTTTTCCAGGCAGGAACTGAGCTTGAAGATGTATTTGGTAAGACAAGGCTGTGTTCTACAAGGCCATGGCTAGTCTTCAAAGGGGGTAGGAGTGGGTACCCCCCTGCTTGTTTATGTACCACATAACTATGGTGTTGCATGTCTTTATCAGTAGTTGTCCTGGATGAAGTAAGTCCTTGAAGGCTGTCAGAGCATTCTGAACAGCTAGCATTTCTTTCTGGTTGATATGTAGATGCATTTGGTTTGGGCTCCATTTGCCCTGAATACTTCTCCCTAGCAGGTGGATCCCCCAAGCATAGTCCAATTCGTCTGTAGTCAGGGTTTGGGTGGCAGGGGGGAAGAGTAATTGACAGTCCCTTATTTTGGCAACACATCTCTGCCCAGCAAAGAAACTCCTGTTGTAGGCAGGGAATGAGAGGAATCATTGTTTCCAGGCTGTGACAATGATGACTCCATAAGCTTTTTAGGTACCATTGAAGTCTCCTCATATGCAGTCTCGCATATGGAATTAATAGAATGCAAGATGCCATAAACCCCAAAGCCTGCAGAGTTTGTCTTGCAGATAATTGGGTTTTTGTTGCCATTTGTTTGAAGTATGTTGTCAATTGCATTTGTTTGTCTAGCGTGAGGTAAGCCATCTGGGCAGTTGTATTCAAACTTGTACCCAGGAATGTAATTATTTGAGAGAGTACCAGTTGTGATTTCTTTTCAGTCATGGTGTACCCTAGACATAATAGAAGCTTTTTTACATATGTTGAAGAGTGTCCTTGTCCTCTGCCTGAATGAGACAATTGTCCAGATAAGGATAACTTTGAATGTTTCTTTGTCTGCAGAATGCAATTACTGGTGCCAGACACTTTGTAAAGATCCTGGGTACAGTAGATAAGCCAAAGGGCAGTGCAGAGAATGGGTGATGCATAAAGCCTGCTTTGAAGCGGAGGAATCTTCAAGATTCCCTTATTGGGATATGCAGGTACGCCTCTTAAGTCTAGAGTTATCAACCAAGCATTCTTGCCTAGCATAGGCAGTAGCTGTTGAAAAGTCAGCATTTTGAATTTTGGAATGCCCAGGAACATGTTCAGAATTGATAAGTCCAGAATTGGACACCATGGTTTGTCTTTTCCGGGTACCAGAAAAGTCTTGAATAAAATCCTTGTCCTTTTTCCTTTTCTGGTACCAGTTGAATAGCCCCCATATCCATGAGGGACAGGACTTGTTTCTGGGCTTCTGCCACTGGTGTGGTGGCAGATCTGGCCATCTGTTTGGAATTGGCAAAGTGTGGAATTGAAATCTGTACCCCTGGGATACTATGTTTAATACCCACTTGTTCTGGGTAATTAACTGCCAATTTTGAGCATGAAGTGCTAGTCCCCCCCCCCCCAAGGGGGCTGCCAAAAGATAAGTGCTTGGAGATGGTAGAGGAAAGTCATTGAGACTGCTTACTGTAGGGTTGTGCTTTGTTACCTCCAGATTTGGAGGTGGAGGCATCCCATTACTTTGAATTGCAAGATCCCTGCGATTTACATCTGTTGCCTTTAAAGCACCTGGGTTTGCCCTGAGTGGTTCTGTTGGACACAGGAAAGGACCAGTTCTTCATAGGCTAGTGCCTACTGAATCTGGGTGGCTGCACTTGCAAGAAATCTTTCACAGTTTGCATAGATTTAGCTTTGTCTTCCATTTTCTTTAAAACCTCTTCTGCCTTATTACCAAACAGACTATTATGCTGTAAAGGGGCATCCAACAATTTAGCTTTAACATGATCAGGCAGATTTTGCTCCTTGAGCCACACATGCCTTCTTATCAAAGATCCAGTTACGGCGGCACTGCAAGAGGCCTCCAAGGAATCAAAACCACATTGTGAATTATGCTTTCCAACCTGTTCTGCTGTATGCAATAAATCCTGTAACTCTATTTTCCACACAATCAGAAATCAACATAATTTTCTGTTTCAGTAAGCCTATAACATGCTGTTGATATTTAAGCATATGAAACTGGCAGTTTAAAGCCCTGATTGCCAAGGTTGCAGACTTATAAACCTTTTTACCCCATCTATCCAGTGCCCTGGAATCTCTATCAGAAGTGGTAGGATTTTTGGCTGTAGAAGCCTTAACACCCTTGGGATCCTGAGAAATAGTCTCAGGATCAGCAGTAGGATTTTTGAAAATAAATTTGTTGGAGTCAAGAACCCTGTAATATCTGTCTGGCTTACTAGGAGCCGGAGTCAGGGAATCAGGAGCCATGCTTGATTCTGAGAAGACATCATCAACAATGTCTAATAGAGGAAGTATTGCCAAAGGCCTATGCTGAGGAAGAAGAAAATCCCTAAGCCTCCGTTTTGATTCGGAGAAGTCCTGACTCTCCCAGTGAAAATGTTCCCTTAAATGTATGCAAAGTCTCTCCAAAAGAGTAATCCTCAGGGGGA
The DNA here is from genome assembly GCF_019279795.1 of Protopterus annectens. Lineage (NCBI taxonomy): Eukaryota > Metazoa > Chordata > Ceratodontiformes > Protopteridae > Protopterus > Protopterus annectens. The sequence continues at coordinate 1,685,406,765 of NC_056744.1, read as the reverse complement.
GATGCAGATGGGATGGATTCCTCTGCATCAGAGTCCTCATAAGGTGGAATAGAAAATTCCTCATCAGAAGAGGAATCAGAAGAAATGGAAACCTGATCTGAAGATTCATAATCGGTGCCTTGCCTAGGTCTCTTAGCAGGGGGGGGCCTTGGGAACCCGTGATCAAGGTAATTAAATCCTCCGCCATTCTGATTATTTGTTTTTAGGCATGGGGCCTGAGCACGTGGCTCATGCATTGGATTTTTAGACATAGAAGTCGGTTTTGACCTTGTTTTTGTTGATGGTGTCGATTTAATATATAAATGTTGAGGCCTGAAAACACCCTCAGAAGCCGGTGCCTGCTCAGTGGCTCTGGACCCATCCAAGGAAGAGACATCTGCGGGTTCAATACTTTGTGAATCTCGCAGCATACCGGACGCTGAAAGGGTCTCAGTAGAGGCCTGTGACTCAAAAGTAATGGGTATCAGGGGCTGTGAAAACACCAGAGTACCAGCAACTGGTTTAGGAGAAGCTTTGTCATCTGTTTTGGACCTCGACTGTCTGTCTTGTCTTTTTCCTTGCATTTTTTGTGAACTCTGTTAGTCGTAGTGCTAACCGACGGCATTTCAGGGTAGTTTAAATCTTGAACCAAAATATTTAGAAGCAAAAATAAACAGACGCTTAGTAGTGCTTTGGTTAAAATTTAGCACAAAATCGACAGCAAGGCACGTTGTGATCAGGCCTGGGCAAGGAATACAGTACAAATGAAAATCCTTATGAGGTATTTGCTTCCCACAAGTAATGCAATTATTAACTTTTACTGACATTGGTAAGGAGCAAGAAAAAAAAAGTTTCCCCAACGGGGTACTTGGCTTTAGTTTGAAGACTTCAGTTCTGAATCTTGAAAACAAAAATTTCAGGAGTCAGACGACTGGAACTTGCAAACTGCTTCTGCTTCGGGCACCATGCGGCAAAAAAGACTGATTAAAATGGCATCGGCTGCATGTTTTACACTCCTGATGACCTGATGCCATGGAAGAGGAGACAGCAACTGAAGCAGGACCCAATACTTTGTTATTCAGGCTGACTGAGGGCAACCTGCCAGCAAATTACCCAAATTTAATGACTGCAACAGTGAAACACGAAGAACATCAGGGATTAAAGATAGCTATTTGAACTGTGATTATTACATGTTCAATGAAACACCAACACTATAGACTGTGTAAATGACAAAGACAACCCTGGAACATACAACATTTGTTGGAGTGCATAGACCACCAAAGTAAAGTGCAGATGACCTAGAGGAATTCATACATTCCTTGCATGAAACACAAGAGGGAAGAATAATATTAGCTGGGAACTCGTATTTACCAGAAACAGACTGGAATAATACTGATTCTAGAATGTTACATCTACTTTCATGCTGTGGGAAAATAATGGAGAAGGTAATATTGGATACGTTATTGTCAGAACTGCATAGGTTGGGACTCGAAACCATATATCAACATGCCTATGCTGAAAACAGATCTATTACCACATGTAACATGATGTGCTATAGCAATACAAATGCTATGAATGAAAAATTGTGCTGTGATGTAATTTATATAGATTTAACCAGCATTTGACAGGGTCATACACATGACACTGATCTATAAATTAGTACAACTAGGTATTGATGCACTCTTGATAAGATGGACAGCTGAATGACTTACAAACCGGACATGGCAAATATCATACAGCAACTGGACAGGCAAAATCCTCGGTTACAGTCACGGTATCCCCCACAGAGCTCTGTCCTAGGCCCTTACTTGTTTAGGTTGCATCTTTCAGCCCTAAGTTTTTCATCTGAGGTGTTCTACAGTCTATAAGCAGATGACATGAACTTCGGTAAACTGATTACAGGCATGTCTGCAAAATAACTTGACTAAATTGACCATTTGGGCACAGGAGAATAATATGCTGATAAATACACCAAAAACTAAGCATATGAGATTTGGTAGGCATAAACTGAAAGGTGAATATTTAATACAGCACACAGTGATTGAAATTGCAGACACATTTAAGGACCTGGGTATATGGGTAGATTCACCTATGAGTTTTTCTAATCATTTCAAACAACTGGATAATGATAGTTACAGAACTAAAGGCTGTATAAAAAGAGTTATAGAACTATAGGCTGTATAAAAGATTCATAAAGTCTAGGAAATCAAAAATAATGAAGTCATTGTTAGTTATATTAAACCCAAACTTGAGTTTGGCATAACAATATGGAAACTGTATAAGAAAACAATCACGAGTAAACTGGAAGGAGTTGTTGTTGTTGTTTGTCTTTCGGCTTTCCCCGGTTAGGGGTCACCACAGCAGAACTCCAGTCCCAAATGATTGGCAGTAGATTTTCACAGTGGCCAGTTGCCAGCTCGACACCCAACCTTCAACGAAGGCACGTCCATTCACATGTCTTTTGGAACGTCACTCGACCTGCAGGGAGGGCATGCAGACTCCACAAAGAAGGCACTCCCCACACTCCAGCCGAGAATCGAACAGAACCACCACTTGCTGTGAGGCAACAACGCTACCGCTGCACCACCATGGATCTAGTAAACTGGAAAGAGTACAACGGAAATATACGAAGGATATCCATGGATGTGAAAATGTAAGTTATTATGAAAGACTATAATATCTGAACTTGTGTGCAGTGTCTCTTACAGATATCTAAGAGTAGATCTTATTCATGGATATAGGGCATTTAGTGACAACTACCTCAGGGGCAGCCATAGTGGTGCAGCAGTTAGTGGTGCCACCTCACAACAAGAGGTTCTCTGGTTTGATCCTCGGCTGGGGTGCCTTCTGAGCAAAATTTGCATGTCCTCCCTGTGGCCACGTGGGTTTCCTTCGGGTGCTTGGTTTCCTCCCACATCCCAAAGACATGCTGTAGGTGGACTGGACAGTCTAAATTAGCACTAGGTGTGAGTGTGTGCATATGTGTGCCTTCTGTGGAAGGTCAGGCTGGCAATTTGACACCGTAAAACTCCACTGCCAATCATGAGCAGATAGGTGACCCACTGTGGTGACCACTAACTGGGAAAAGTTGAAAGAAGAAGTGACAACTACCTCTGGGAATATTTGGTGCTAACAAAAAGTACCAGAGAATCATCAGATAACCTATGTAGAAGATTCTATAGGAATGAGAAGTGTTATCTGGTCCTCAGATAGAGCAGCTGATGCATGGAACAGACTACCAAGTTACATTAAAGCAAGTACTAGTTTAGATGCTTTTAAGAACAGCTTGGACATTTATTATGGGAACAAGTGCTTTGGTATAATGGTAAGCTAGAAGGGCATCAATGCCCGTGCTTCAAATATTTGTATGTACGTATGTATGTATGTCATCCTGACTGGCAATGATACAAGTAACACACTATGAACATCATAGGCTCATAGGTTGGTACTAGGCTATCAGCCCTAGGGCCTATACAAGCCTAGCCATAACAATTCTGGCCATCTGTTTTGAACTGGCAAAGTGTGGAATTGAAATCTGTACCCCTGGGATACTATGTTTAATACCCACTTGTCCTGGGTAATTAACTGCCAATTTTGAGCATGAAGTGCTAGTCCCCCCCCCCCCCAAGGGGACTGCCAAAAGATAAGTGCTTGGAGATGGTAGAGGAAAGTCATTGCTTACTGTAGGGTTGTGCTTTGTTACCTCCAGATTTGGAGGTGGAGGCATCCCATTACTTTGACCTGCAAAATCCCCGTGATTGACATCTCTTGCCTTTGGAGCACCTGGGTTTGCCCAGAGTGGCTCTGTTGGACACAGGAAAGGACCAGCACTTCATAGGCCAGTGCCTACTGAATCTGGGTAGCTGCACTTGCAAGAAATCTTTCACAGTTTGCATAGATTTAGCTTTGTCTTCCATTTTCTTTAAAGTCTCTTCTGCCTCATTACCAAACAGACTATTATGCTGTAAAGGGGCATCCAACAATTTAGCTTTAATATGATCAGGCAGATTTTGCTCCTTGAGCCAGACATGCCTTCTTATCACAGATCCAGTTACAGGGGCCCTGCAAGAGGCCTCCAAGGATTCAAAACCACATTGCGAAGTATGCTTTCCAACCTGTTCTGCTGAATGCAATAAATCCTGTAACTCTATTTTCCACAAAACCAGAAATCAACATAATTTTCTGTTTCAGCAAACCCATAACATGCTGTTGATATTTAAGTATATGAAACTGGCAGTTTAAAGCCCCGATTGCCAAGGTTGCAGACTTATAAAACCTCTTTACCCCATCTATCCAGCACCCTGGAATCTCTATCAGAAGGGGTAGTATTTTTTGCTGTAGAAGCCTTAACACTTTGGGATCCTGAGAAATAGTCTCAGGATCAGCAGTAGGATTTTTGAAAATAAATTTGTTGGAGTCAAGAACCCTGTAATATCTGTCTGGCTTACTAGGAGCTGGAGTCAGGGAATCAGGAGCCATGCTTGATTCTGAGAAGACATCATCAACAATGTCTAATAGAGGAAGTATTGCCAAAGGCCTATGCTGAGGAAGAAGAAAATCCCTAAGCCTCTGTTTTGATTCTGAGAAGCCCTGACTCTCCCAGTGAAAATGTTCCCTTAAAATATGCAAAGTCTCTCCAAAAGAGTAATCCTCAGGGGGAGATGCAGATGGGATGGATTCCTCTGCATCAGAATCCTCATAAGATGGACTAGAAAATTCCTGATCAGAAGAGGAATCAGAAGAAATCGAAACCTGATCTGAAGATTCATAATCAGTGCCTTGCCTAGGTCTCTTAGCAGGGGGGGGGGGGGGGTTTGGGAACCCCCGATCAAGGCAATTCAATCCTCCGCCATTTTGATCATTTGTTTTTAGGCATAGGGTCCTGAGCACGTGGCTCATGCATTGGATTTTTAGACATAGAAGTCGGTTTTGACCTTGTTTCTGTTGATGGCATCGATTTAATATAAAAATGTTGAGGCCTGAAAACACCCTCAGAAGCCGGTGCCTGCTCAGTGGCTCTGGACCCATCCAAGGAAGAGACATCTGCGGGTTCAATACTTTGTGAATCTCGCAGCATACCGGACTCTGAAAGGGTCTCAGTAGAGGCCTGTGACTCAAAAGTAATGGGTATCAGGGCTGTGAAAACACCAGAGTACCAGCAACTGGTTTAGGAGAAGCTTTGTCATCTGTTTTGGACCTCAACTGTCTGTCTTGTCTTTTTCCTTGCATTTTTTGTGAACTCCGTTAGTCGTAGTGCTAACCGATGGCATTTCAGGGTAGTTTAAATCTTGAACCAAAATATTTAGAAGCAAAATAAACAGACGCTTAGTAGTGCTTTGGTTAAAATTTAGCACAAAATCGACAGCAAGGCACGTTGTGATCAGGCCTGGGCAAGGAATACAGTACAAATGAAAATCCTTATGAGGTATTTGCTTCCCACAAGTAATGCAATTATTAACTTTTACTGACATTGGTAAGGAGCAAGAAAAAGTTTCCCAACGGGTACTTAGCTTTAGTTTGAAGACTTCAGTTCTGAATCTTGAAAACAAAATTTCAGGAGTCAGACGACTGGAACTTGCAAACTGCTTCTGCTTCGGGCACCATGCGGCAAAAAAGACTGATTAAAATGGCATCAGCTGCATGTTTTACACTCCTGATGACCTGATGCCATGGAAGAGGAGACAGCAACTGAAGCAGGACCCAATACTTTGTTATTCAGGCTGACTGAGGGCAACCTGCCAGCAAATTACCCAAATTTAATGACTGCAACAGTGAAACACGAAGAACATCAGGGATTAAAGATAGCTATTTGAACTGTGATTATTACATGTTCAATGAAACACCAACACTATAGACTGTGTAAATGACAAAGACAACCCTGGAACATACAACATTTGTTGGAGTGCATAGACCACCAAAGTAAAGTGCAGATGACCTAGAGGAATTCATACATTCCTTGCATGAAACACAAGAGGGAAGAATAATATTAGCTGGGAACTCGTATTTACCAGAAACAGACTGGAATAATACTGATTCTAGAATGTTACATCTACTTTCATGCTGTGGGAAAATAATGGAGAAGGTAATATTGGATCGTTATTGTCAGAACTGCATAGGTTGGGACTTGAAACCATATATCAACATGCCTATGCTGAAAACAGATCTATTACCACATGTAACATGATGTGCTATAGCAATACAAATGCTATGAATGAAAAATTGTGCTGTGATGTAATTTATATAGATTTAACCAGCATTTGACAGGGTCATACACATGACACTGATCTATAAATTAGTACAACTAGGTATTGATGCACTCTTGATAAGATGGACAGCTGAATGACTTACAAACCGGACATGGCAAATATCATACAGCAACTGGACAGGCAAAATCCTCGGTTACAGTCACGGTATCCCCCACAGAGCTCTGTCCTAGGCCCTTACTTGTTTAGGTTGCATCTTTCAGCCCTAAGTTTTTCATCTGAGGTGTTCTACAGTCTATAAGCAGATGACATGAACTTCGGTAAACTGATTACAGGCATGTCTGCAAAATAACTTGACTAAATTGACCATTTGGGCACAGGAGAATAATATGCTGATAAATACACCAAAAACTAAGCATATGAGATTTGGTAGGCATAAACTGAAAGGTGAATATTTAATACAGCACACAGTGATTGAAATTGCAGACACATTTAAGGACCTGGGTATATGGGTAGATTCACCTATGAGTTTTTCTAATCATTTCAAACAACTGGATAATGATAGTTACAGAACTAAAGGCTGTATAAAAAGAGTTATAGAACTATAGGCTGTATAAAAGATTCATAAAGTCTAGGAAATCAAAAATAATGAAGTCATTGTTAGTTATATTAAACCCAAACTTGAGTTTGGCATAACAATATGGAAACTGTATAAGAAAACAATCACGAGTAAACTGGAAGGAGTTGTTGTTGTTGTTTGTCTTTCGGCTTTCCCCGGTTAGGGGTCACCACAGCAGAACTCCAGTCCCAAATGATTGGCAGTAGATTTTCACAGTGGCCAGTTGCCAGCTCGACACCCAACCTTCAACGAAGGCACGTCCATTCACATGTCTTTTGGAACGTCACTGACCTGCAGGGAGGGCATGCAGACTCCACAAAGAAGGCACTCCCCACACTCCAGCTGAGAATCGAACAGGAGAACCACTTGCTGTGAGGCAACAACGCTACCGCTGCACCACCATGGATCTAGTAAACTGGAAAGAGTACAACGGAAATATACGAAGGATATCCATGGATGTGAAAATGTAAGTTATTATGAAAGACTATAATATCTGAACTTGTGTGCAGTGTCTCTTACAGATATCTAAGAGTAGATCTTATTCATGGATATAGGGCATTTAGTGACAACTACCTCAGGGGCAGCCATAGTGGTGCAGCAGTTAGTGGTGCCACCTCACAACAAGAGGTTCTCTGGTTTGATCCTCGGCTGGGGTGCCTTCTGAGCAAAATTTGCATGTCCTCCCTGTGGCCACGTGGGTTTCCTTCGGGTGCTTCGGTTTCCTCCCACATCCCAAAGACATGCTGTAGGTGGACTGGACAGTCTAAATTAGCACTAGGTGTGAGTGTGTGCATATGTGTGCCTTCTGTGGAAGGTCAGGCTGGCAATTTGACACCGTAAAACTCCACTGCCAATCATGAGCAGATAGGTGACCCACTGTGGTGACCACTAACTGGGAAAAGTTGAAAGAAGAAGTGACAACTACCTCTGGGAATATTTGGTGCTAACAAAAAGTACCAGAGAATCATCAGATAACCTATGTAGAAGATTCTATAGGAATGAGAAGTGTTATCTGGTCCTCAGATAGAGCAGCTGATGCATGGAACAGACTACCAAGTTACATTAAAGCAAGTACTAGTTTAGATGCTTTTAAGAACAGCTTGGACATTTATTATGGGAACAAGTGCTTTGGTATAATGGTAAGCTAGAAGGGCATCAATGCCCGTGCTTCAAATATTTGTATGTACGTATGTATGTATGTCATCCTGACTGGCAATGATACAAGTAACACACTATGAACATCATAGGCTCATAGGTTGGTACTAGGCTATCAGCCCTAGGGCCTATACAAGCCTAGCCATAACAATTCCCTGGCTATTTCTTCCCACATTATTTACTTTCCTGGACCCCTGTCTAGCAGGGCGACTGACGTGATTCCTGGGGTGAATTTCCTTTCTCCCATCCAATCGTCAAGGTTCCTCTTGAAGAGGTCCAAAGAGGCACTCTGCTTGACATGTATGGGCAATCTACTCCAGAGTCTGGGGAGTCTCTGGGTCAGAAACCTATCTCTCCAGCATGTTTTGTTTATTGTGATGACAAGGTTTAGATCCCTGGAGCGTGTAGCTCTGAGGGATTGGGATTTCTTTAAGTGTAGCATATCCAACAGCTCTGGGTTTGACATGGCCTTGTATGTTAAGCAGAGATCGCCTCTGAGTAGACGATATGTGACAGAGTATAGCTGGAGTTTTTTAAGGCGGTCAGCGTAGGGCATCTGCTTTAGGCCTGTGATTCTTTTAGTGAGGTATTTCTGAGGCCTTTCTAGTTGTTGCAGATGTCTTGAGGGGCACATACCAAATGGGGCGTTGTATTCTATAATGGGTCTAATGAGGGATGAGTACAGTGGGACAATGACCTCCTTTTTTCTGGATGAAAAGCCCTTTGTGATGAGGTGTGCCATATAGAAGGACTTCCTGACTGTTGTGGCGATGTGGTTATCGAAGGTGAGACCACTGTCCACCTGTGTCCCTAAGTCTCTTATCACACTTTCTGTGTTCAGTGTACTGCCACCTATATGGTAATTCATGGATACATGTTTTTTTCCCAAAGGGGATAACAATACATTTCTTGGCACTGAGCTTGAGCCCATGGCTCTGGCACCAAGCATTTGTTTCTGTAAGGCCCTTTTGTAGAGTATCCACATCATTTGGGGATTCAATAATGGCTCCCAGTTTGCAGTAATCTGCAAACTTTGTTAGCCAGAGTCCCTTAGTGTTGACCTGTACTTCAGAGAAGTAGATGCCAAACAAGAGCGGCCCCAGGACTGAACCCTGAGGTACTCCACTTGTCACTTGTCTGGAGCTGGATTTGGAGTCGGCTACTTTTACAGTGTGGGTTCTATCAGTAAGCCATTTATTGGGTGACATAGGGATTAATGGCCAACTTAGTAAGTTTATCTATGATTCCAGAGTGGGGGTGGTGTCAAAGGCCTTGGCAAGGTCTAGATAAGCTGTGTGGACCACCTTACCCTTGTCCATGGCTCTGGAGATGGATTCAAAGAAGTCAATCAGGTTCAGGAGACAAGATCGGCCCTTCACAAACCCAAACTGGGTGGGGTCCAGTATTTGAAGGTTGCCAATGTCTTTGTTTATAAGTTCCATGATAACACGCTCCATGGCCTTGCAGATAAGGCTTGTCAGACTGATGGGACGGTAGTTTCCGGGATCCAAGGTGGATCCCCCCTTGTGGATTGTGATAACTGTAGCTCTGCGCCACTCAGTGGGCACGAAACCTGAGGTGAGGCTATGATTAAACATGACACTTAGGTGAGGTGCCAGTTCATATTGTAGTTCATGTAGTACACAGCCCGGGATGTCATCGGTCCCATGGATGCTGTATTCTTGGCTTTAGAGAGTGCGTTTTGTACCTGTGTGGCCGTTAGTACTGGAATTTGGCAATCTTCCGGTATTGAGATGGGTTATTTAGGGGGTGAGAGGGGGGTGAAGTTGGCACTGAATCGATCTGCCAAGATATTGGCAATATCCTTTGGATCAGTATATTTAATGCCATTCTGTTTTAGCTCAGAGCAGATCTGAGCATTGCCATTTAGATTCTTGACATAGTTATAGAATGCTTTGTGGTTGTCTTTGGAATCTTTGGCAATTTTATTTTCGTAATTAGCTTTGGATGATTTTATGAGGCATCTCAGTTTCTTACTGAGACTAGTAAGGGAGTTTTTTGCATCCTGGGATTTTCTTCTTTTCTGCAAATGTTTCTTCCTTTTGTTGTAAAGTTTGTTTATGGCAGGGGACCACCAGATTGGCTTCCTTTTTTTGGATGAGAGCATTTTGGTTCTATTTGGGATGGCACGATTCATGCATGAGTGGATGTGCTCGTACATAGTGCCTTAGTGTAGGATTCAGCAGTTGAACTTTCAGTTCCCGTCTTTATGGGTGTCATGAAGTTTGTCACTTCTGACTTGAGTAACATGAAGTTGGCTTTGGAGAAGTTTTTGATGGTGGTTTCTTTACTGGGGGGGGTGGGGGTGGGATGTGGATATTAAGGGTGATTAGCTTATGGTCAGACCTGACCAACGAGGGGGTGACCATAGGTATGAAGCATCGATTTCCCATGTTGGTAATGACCAGGTCTAGGATATTGAAGCCCCTGGTGGGACTATGGATTAGTTGATCCAGGGCGATGGAATTTATGAATTCCAAGAACCGTTGCGCAAAGGTGTTGGGACAGGAGTAGTTTTCCCAGTTAATGGCAGGGTAGTTAAAATCACCCAGTATTAGGGTGTTTGGTTCTATCTAAATATTTTCCAGTATGTTTAGAAAGGTGTAGTGAAAATCTTGGGGTACGGTGGGGGATCTGTAGCAAGCTACAATTTGGATTGCAGTCTTACCTAGTGTTAGTTGCACTTGGAGAATTTCAGACACATTGTGTTGGCCAACTAGCCTGGTGGTGTGAATATCCTTGGTGAATATTGACACTCCTCCACCTTTAGTGTTTCGGTCCTGGTTTGGTGGCCGAAAAGTGTGGTAAGAGTTGTAGCCTGGTATTGCAGGTGTGCTCTCTGGAGCCTTGAACCAGGTCTCAGTTACTGCACAGATATCGATGTTCTCCATTTTTAGGAGTGCCTTGAGAGAGTGCATTTTGAGGTTTAGACTTCTAGCATTGAGTAGCATTACCTTCAGATTGCATGCTTGTACCCGTTACGGTGGTGGTTTTGTCCTTTGAGGTTTGCCTAGAAAAGGCACTATAGGGGTGGCAAGAGCCTTAGCCAGTAACCTGAATCCCAGGGGCGACAGGTGCAGACCATCTCTGGCAAAGCATCGTGGTCTGTCAATCATGTCATCCCAGGCAAACAGATACTGGATCCCCTTTGTTGACACCATAAGCTTAGCCAATTGTTGAAGTCAATCATTTTATCCTTATATTGTGGTATCATTCTGGGCGAAGGCAGGATGCTACTCAGGGCTAGGGTTGTACCTGCCTGGGCCACAAGATCCGAGAGCTCTTCCATGTCTCTTTTCATGTAGTCCAGGGAGGTACGTCTCAAGTCATTTACTCCAACATGGACAATGACAGTCATATTTGTACTTGTTGTGGAGTGACTTGAGTGCATGCATTATGTGGCGGATCCTGGCACCCGACAGGCAGCTGACTGTAATTTTCTCTTTATTCAACCTGGTGAGAGGGACATCAGTGTGCCGGACTATAGAGTCACCTATGACTAAAGTGTTAGGTACATTGTCTTGCCTTAGGGGCTGTTGCTGGGTGGCACACTGGTGTTGTGAACTATGTGACACATTGGTTGTGATTGGTGTTTGTTTGCGTTTCAGCTTCACAGGTCTTTGTTGCTTGGGCAGGTTACAGTTAAGGGCCTCTGCATATGTGAATTTAGTGTTGCTATATGTGGGTGTTGGTGGTGTGGGTTTAGAAGGGCTATGTGTTGCTTGAGGTGTAGTGTGGGTGTTAACCTTCTCCTCTTGACTGTTTAGCACAATCTTGGGTGGAGAGAGCTTTGCTTCCATTTTGGCTATGTAAGTGCATCTCTCACAGGTTGTAGTGTTGGGTGGTAGGAGGAGAGGGTTGTTTGTGTACATGAGGCAATTGCTGCATTGCCCCAGTATGCCCAGATTCACTAGGTGGACAGGAGAAATCACCGGAAGCTGACCCTTGGACATGCCTGGTTTGGTGCTTTTTTTTTTTCTTTGTAAAGTATAGGAGCTGTTTCCTTAGCAAGGTACTTTGCAATTATAGGCTGTTTAGTGCCTACTATTAATTTCTCCTTGTTAACAAGGAGAGTTCAGTGTTTGAGTTTAAGGCTTCCTAGTGCTTTCCAGCAGGTATTAGAGAAAGTGCTTGTCACAGGGATGCTTAAGGGTAAGATTGAAAAGAATGCACTCTGCAGTGTGCACTAGAGAAGTTAGATGTGAAAGTAGGTAACTTGAGTTTTACCTGTTTAAAAAGTTAAGGTTTAGAGGAGAGTTACTATTTTTAAAACGGCAAGATGGATTGAAAGGGGTGGTCACTTTTGTATTTTGTTACTATGAAATACTGTAGGATGGCCAATAAATTTAAATAATTGATGGGGTGGGATTTCAAAAATGATGATTTTGTGATTACTCACATAAGCCAGTGAAAGTAGAGAGAAATGAGATATATGGTCAGATTAACATAAGAGGCGGGCAACTAGAAAGACAGTGGTATTTCTGCTTGACTCAGAACAGAGAGAGCTGTGGTCTCTTTTGAAGTTTTAATATGCTGTTAAAACAGAATGCAAGCAAAACACAAGGTAAAGAAAACAAACTACAGTATTCAAAATATAGAAAGGCAATACAGTAATACAAAAAATAAAAGCAAGGGCATTTATAAGCCTAGCCAGAGTGTGTTTGGCTTTTGCCACCCATTTTAAATTAATTTTGCTATGCCCTTTTTCGAGGTTAGTATCCTGTGCCTCTGTCCAACAGTGACACAGAAGTGATACCCGGGGTAAACCTACGATCTCCCATCCACTCATTAAAATTCTTCTTGAAGAGAGGAAATGAGGGACTCTGCCTAACCTGGACTGGGATTTTATTCCAGAGTGAAGGGAGCCTCTGGGTTATGAATCTGTCCCTCCAGCATGTCCTATTTATTTCAGTGCTGAGGTTCAAGTCTCTCGAGCGCGTAGCTCGATGGGATTTGGATTTTCAGAGGTGTAGCATGTCCATTAATTCTGGGTTGGACATGGCTTTATACATCAGGCACAGATCACCTCTGAGCAGGCGGTATGCCACTGAGTAGAGCTGGAGTTTCTTTAACCGGGCAGCATATGACATCTGTTTGAGCCCTTTGATCCTCTTGGTGAGGTACTTTTGGGGTCTTTCCAGTTGCTGCAGGTGTCTGGTAAGGTATATCCTAAAAGGGGCATTGTATTCAATTATGGGCCTGATGAGGGATGAGTAAAGAGGCACAATGACCTCCCCTGATCTAGATGTGAATCCCTTCATGATTAAGTGGGCTATATAAAATGTTTTTCTAACCACTTTGGCCACGTGGTTGTCAAATGAGAGATTGCTATCAACTTGGGTCCCCAGGTCCCTAATTACTTCTTCTGTACTTAATGGATTACCACCTATGTGGTAATTTGTGGGCACTTTGTTTTTCCCAAAGGGGATGACTATACACTTTTTGGCATTTAGCTCGAGGCCATGGCTCTGGCACCAGTTGTCTGTTCCTATGAGGCCCTTTTGGAGGATGCTTGTGTCGACTGGAGAGTTGATTATGGTGCCCAGTTTGCAGTCATCAACGAACTTGGTCAGCTACAGTCCTTCCGTGTTGGCCTGTACCTCCGAGAAATAAATACCGAACAAGAGAGGTCCCAGGACTGAGCCTTGTGGGATGCCACTTGTAACTGGTTTGGAGTCTGACATGGCACCATGTGGGTTCTGTCCTTGAGCCAGTTCGCAACCCATCTAGTGACATAGAGGTTTATCTTTAAGCTGGTAAGCTTATCTATAATGCCCGAGTGGGGTATTGCATCAAAGGCTTTTGCGAGGTCCAGGTAGGCTGTGTGGACCACCTTCCCCTCGTCAATGGCCTTGGTGACCGTTTCAAAGAAACTGACCTGGTTTAAAAGGCAGGATCTTCCCTTAAAGCCGAACTGGGTAGGATCCAGTGTCTGTAGGTCCGCAATATCTTTATTTATGAGGTCCATGATGATCCATTCCATAGCTTTGCAGACCAAGCTAGTCAGGCTTATGGTGCAATAGTTTCTAGGATCCATTGAGGCACCACCTTTGTGGAGAGGGACCACTGTTGCTGTACGCCACTCTTTGGGTACATATCCTGTAGTAAGGCTGAGATTGAACAGTAGTTTTATGTTTGGGTTTAGCTCTTCTTGGAGTTCATGCAGGACACAAGCTGGGACACCATCTGGTCCCATTGATGCTGTGTTTTTTGCTTTGGAGAGGGTGGCTCTTACCTGAGCATCTGAGATGTCAGGGGGACAGCACTCTGCTGGGATAGATATTTGCCCTTTTGGTGGGGAGGGGGGGGTAGTTTGCGCTGAACCTGTCAGCTAGGATGTTGGCAATGTCTGTGGGTTCGGTGTATTTTTTTGTCATTTTGGACTAATTCTGAGCATATCTGGGAATTCCCACCCAGGTTCCTAACATAACTAAAGAAAGCCTTGTGATTATCCTTATAGTGTCCTGTGCAATTTTTCTCTCGAAGCTGGCCTTAGACGATTTTATGAGTGACCGTAGTTTTTTGCTAATACTGATCAGAGATGCCTTCCCTTTTTTGGATTTTGCTATATCATGTAGTAGCTTCCTCCTTCTATTGTATAGTTTGTTTATGGCTGGGGTCCACCAGACAGGATGTCTGCCTTTGGAGGATTGGGTCTTGGTTTTATTTGGGATTGCATGATCCATGCATTCCTGAAGGTGTTCATAGAATGCATTTATAAAGGATTCTGCGGTCTGGGCCGTATTTTCCACAGGCCCGGGGGCTTTGAAGGAATCCACCTCGGTTTTGAGGAGTGTGAAATTTGCTTTAGAGAAGTTTTTCACTCTGGTTTTCTGGGCAGGGGGGTGGGGTTGGGATGCGAATATCCAGTGAGATTAGTTTATGGTCTGATCTTACAAGTGAGGGATACACTTCTGGTCTAGAGCAGAGAGTCTCCATGTTGGTGATGATCAGGTCCAGTATGTTTTCCCCTCTTGTGGGAGTGGTAACAAGTTGTTCCATAGCATTTGAGTTTATAAATTCTAGGAACCTTTGGGCTAGGGTGTTGGAGCTAGAGTAATGCTCCCAGTTTATGCTTGGGTAGTTGAAGTCGCCCATTATAATGGTGTTTGAAGAGACCTTCATATTTTCCAGTGTTCTCAGGAAGGCAGAGTGGGGTTCCTGGGTTTGGGAGGGTTGTCTGTAGCAGGCTATAAACTGGAAGGCAGTTTTACCCACTGTTAGTTGCACATGAATAGTTTATGATGCTTCTTGCTGTGTCACCAACCTGGAGGTGTGGGTATCTTTGAAGAATATTGATAGTCCCCCTCCTTTTGTGGTTCGGTCCAAGTTTTGGGGTCGAAAAGCATAGTATGAGGTATAACCTGGTAGTGCTGGGGTGCTCTCAGGAGCCTAGACCCAGGTTTCTGTTACTACACAGATATCTATGTTCTCCATGCTAAGGAGAGTTTTGAGTGCATGCATCTTGAGGTTTAGACTTCTGGCATTGAGTAGCATTACTCAGTTTCTTATCCCTTGTGATACCTATGGAGGTGGGTTTGCCTTTTGAGCCTTGCCTAAAAAAGGCACTATGGGGGTACAAGAGCCTTTGCCAATATCCAAAAGCCCAGGGGTGACAGGTGCAAGCCGTCCCTAGTGAAGCATCACGGCTTGTCGAGCATGTCATCCCAGGCTGACAGGTATTGGATCCTCTTTGAATGACACCAATACTTAAGCCATTTGTTGAAATTGATCATCTTGTCTTCATATTGTGGCATCATTCTTGGTGAGGGTAACATGCTACTCAAGGTCAGGGTCATACCGGCCTGGGGCTACATGCTCTGAGAGCTCCTCTATATCTCTTGTCATGTAGTCCAGGGAGGTACGTCTCAGGTCATTCACACCAGCATGGAAAATGACTGAGTAATATTTGTACTTGCCTTAGAGTGACCTGAGTGCTTGTGTTATGTGGCAGATCCTAGCGCCCGACAGGCAGCTCGCCGTGACCTTCTCCTTGTTCAGCCTGGTGAGTGGGACGTCAGTGTGCCTGACGATAGAGTCACTTATTACAAGTGTATCAGGTGTGTTGTTTAGCCTTGACGGCTGTGACTGTTCAGCACACTGGACTTGTGAGCTATGTGTTGCAAGTGTTTTGTTTTGGGGTAGCGGTTGCTTGGGTGTCTGCTTTGGAGGTCTTTGCTGCTTAGGCAGATTTTTATTTAGAGCCTCCGAGTATGTTTTTGTGCGTTTATGTGCTTGGTTTGCTGTCGTGATAGGTCTATGTGAGACTGGTATTGTAGTGAGTGTGGTTTCCTTCTCCTTCTTACTGGTTACGCCAGTACTGAGTTGAGAGAGCTTAGCCTCCAGTTTGGCTATATGGTTGCATCTTTCACATGTGTTGGATTTTGTTGAGAGGAGGAGTGGGTTGTCTGTGTACATGAGGTAGTTGTAACATTGCCTCAAGATTCCCAGATTCACCAGCTGGACCAGAAAGGAGATTGACGACTGACCTTTGGACATGCTAGAATAGTATTGAGAATTCCTTTATAATTGAAAAAAAAGGGCCAATTGGGAACAAGGTACTCAAGGGGAGTTCGTGAGGGTGTAGTGATTTTAATTTTTTAGTGCTGAGTTATACAATTGCTTTAGTGAGCAAATGCCAGGTAACTTAAATGCAATGTGTTGCAGGTAACTTAAATGCAAAAATGACAAACAGTAACTTTCTTTCAAGTGAAACAAGGAAATAAGTACAGTAAGCAATGCAGATATCAGTAGGGATCCACAGAAGTGCTGAAAAGCCACGTTTCAAGGAAATAACAAGCATACAAACAAAGCTAGATTCAGCAGGCCTGGATCTAGTCTATGATACAGCAAACAAGGTGTACCAATTTCAGTAAGAATCAGTTCAAATATGCAGGCACTATAAGCCTTTAACCAGAAATTCCCAGCTCAGAAGGGCAGAGAACAGCCTATCCTCCCACAAGAGTGCAGACCACGAACCTTCTTAATGTAAAATAACTGGCCTGAAGCCCAAGTGCTTAAACCAGAACTAATACACTTTTAGAATAAGACACTGAGCCCTCAATCAGCAGTTCCCAACTTAGAAGGATGTAAGCTACCTGTCCTGCCACCACAGTGCAGGCCACAAACCTTCTTAATGTAAAACAACTGGTCTGAAGTCCAAGTGCTTAATCCAAAAGACTTACAATGATAGCTACACTTTAATCAAGTTACTACGAAGCAGTAATAAATACAATTGAATACTTTAAAGAATGCCTGGATTAGTGCTCAAGTTATACAAACAAAGCTAGATTCAACAGGCCTGGATCTAGTCTATGCTACAGCAAACAAGGTGTACCAATTTCAGTAAGAAGCAGTTCAAATATGCAGGAACTATAAGCCTTTAACCAGAAATTCCCAGCTCAGAAGGGCAGAGTCCAGCCTCTCCTCCCACAAGAGTGCAGACTACAAGCCCGTTTAATGTAAAATAACTGGCCTGAAGCCCAAGTGCTTAAACCAGAATTAATACACTTTTAGAATAACAGACACTGAGCCCTCAATCAGCAGTTCCAAACTTAGAAGGATATAAGCTACCTGTTCTGCCACTACAGTGCAGACCACAAACCTTCTTAATGTAAAACAACTGGTCTGAAGCCCAAGTGCTTAAACTAAAAGGCTTAGAATGAGTTATACCAAGCAGTAATAAATACAAGTGAGTACTTTTAAGATGACGCAAAAGCAAAATAAAGTAGGAAGAAACACAAATACAGTAAAAGCAGATACATTTTTTTTTTGAGTAAGCAAATGAGATGGGCCCAGGAGTTACAGGACAGAAACAAGTGCAAATGCAGGCCTTCAAATCAGAAAGTTGAGAGAGATGAAAGACCGCCCAAACAGCCAATAACTACAAATTCTGGACCAGAACCACTCCCTAGGTGGTAGACAGGTTACTAATGCTTACCACTATCACTGATGAGCTAGAAGGCTTCCCTCCAACACAGAAAGGCTTGGAGGGCTCAGAAGCTTACAAACAGTCCTCGATACAGCAAATCTGTATCTGGAACACTAATTACAGGAAAGGTAGGAAACAGGCTTACAATTTTTTTTTATTCAGAAAAGTAACAAAAACAGTAGTAAAAACAATTCACATGCAGTGCAAGCTAGCGCACTTGAGTATGTAGCAATATTAGTCCACACACAGTTTGAAAAAATGTAATTAAAATAAAAAGGACTAAAAGCAAGTGCAGAAAGGGTTTATTAGGTAGAATGCGGTAAAGAGATGGGACTGGGGGGGGGGGCGGGAGTCCTAGATCAAATCTACAGTGGGGCGGGCACTGCAAAAGCCACCAACTACAACCAAGAACAGGGAGGGGATGGGGAAGACAGTTTCAACAGGGATGGGAGGAATCACAGTGCAAATTATAAAACCAAAAAAATATATACTGATCTCTGTATATTTGCAGAGCAGTAAGACAACATATCTAAGCAACAATTTAGCTCTATAATACAGAATAATACAGAAAAATATACTCCGCTCTATATATTTGCAGATAGTCTTGTAAGGCTGTCTCTCAAGACACAGGTTCCACTTTAAATACAGTTCACCAATATTAAGAATAACCATTTTAAAAGAAGAAATGTCCAGTGCATTCAGATGACCATATAAAAGTCATACAGTGCAGCTATAATAGACAAGTTACTTACCAAAAAAAATCTATATTTCAACCACCAAAAGGCATACCTCTCAAATGTCCCTGCTATTGTCCCGTATTTCTGCTCTGTGCTTGGCAAATTATTGATTTTCTGGTAGGTTTGACTGTCTCCTGAATTCTTAAGCAAAGAAGTTAAGAGACATGCCAGAAGGGGAGTATTTAATTCAAAATGTAGTCAGCTCCCCAATCTGTAGAAATAAAAAAATACTAAGGTAATGCAGCACAGGGAAAAGGTGGAAAATTCTTCTTTTTTCACTTCATAGCAAGTTTCCTTTCCAGCATATTACATAAAACAACCCTTCATTTAATTTGTCAAAGTACGCCTTTAGACATGATGCAGCAGTAGCCACTTAGTAACATATTTAATCCATGAATTTCTGCCTATATGAGTCTCCCTTTTACCATATTCATTAATCTCCGCTGCATTATCTAAATTTGGAAAGGACTGGTTTTCCATTTCTTTGTAATAAATATTCATTAACAACTTTCACCAATCCATCCCAGACACATCTATCAATATACAGATGACTCAACAATCATCTGCTCAGCCTTCTCCCCCACAGAGCCCCTAGCAAAACCCAACTAGCCCTCTCCAAACGTGAATGCAGTCTAACCATCTGGCACTAAATGCGAATAAAACCAAACTAATGTCCCCCTCCCTACCAAAAACTCCAAATCCCCACTCACCATATAGAGCCAAAACAACCCCCTCCTTGAAAATCATTCCCAACACCAAGTTTCTTGGCATCATTATTAATGAAGAACTAAAATTTGACACCCACATCTGTTCTGCAATCAAGAAAACCCACCAAAAGTTGCAGGCACAGCTGCTTCCTAAGCCCCTCTACCCATCAAACTCTTGCATCTGCCTTCCTACTCCCCTTCCTTATGTATGGTGCTCCTCTTTTTACCAAACTCCATCTTGGTCTTCAGTCCAAACTTGAATCCTTCTACCACAAGATCTCCAAATTTACAACCAATTCAAAAAAGTCATCCCACCACTGCCACTTCCTCCTCACCCTCAACTGGTTTGAATTACCCAACTACCACAGTTACCTACAACTCATCATTGCCCACAAGCTCATCTTTAAACCTGCCAACTGGCTAGCTCTCATTACTTCCTTAAAACCTTACATTCCCAACCGTTCACTCAGATCCAAAAAACAAAATCTCCTTCAAGTCCACAAACCTGCACGACCTCCTGGCCATCTACTGCTGTCCCACTCCTTAGCTAAATAGTGCAACTCTCTCCCCAAACACCTACGCAACCTACCTAACCAAACAGATTTAAAATCTTAACTACTCCCTCATCTTTCTTCCAAATGGGAGTGCCCTTGCCATGCTCCAACTTAACACCCCCATTCCACCTTGCACTGACTCATCCAACTACTTCTATTACTTCATCCCACCAAAAACAATCCCTCCCCTACCAAAAACTAATTTTTCTCCAATATTTATTGTACTATACCCTCCAATCTCAAATATACTATTACCCTCACCACGCATAATATTTTCCTAACCTACTAATGGCCAATAGCTATATATTTTGAAATGTTAAACCTACAATTGCGTTTATAAACAAAAATATTCACTTTATGCAAATGTTGAAATTTCTGTATTGAATTATATATTTTAATTTTTATAACATTGTGACAAGCCAATTGCAAATATCATGGAGCTTATCTGTAAATGTTTAATTAGCTGTATGAACTATGTCCTTTTGTAACATGTGAAATGAAACTTGCAATTATTGTGGAGCTTTTCTCCCCAGGCCTCCACTAAAAATGGGCTCTTCTTGCCCCAGTGGACTTCCCTGGTCATCAAACATAAATAAATAAATAAATAACCTTAGTAATCATTATTATAAATCGGCATGCCTGGAGACCTATGAAAGGCTGTAGCAGGTCTTGCTCTGATCACGGCTAATTTATTATTCAGAGTCCCCACAACTGTCCCTCTGACTCATCTTCCCTCCCATGCTTCCCTCCCCCACTGACCATTATCACAGTTTTAGTACTGTTAGGGCACACTGGTCATTTCCCTGGTGGACTGTGTGCCTCCTCAGTCCATGAACAGGTAACCCTTTGAAAGGTCCAGACCCACTAGAATGAGACATGAAGCATGGAGACCGAATGTTTGAAAAACGGACTTGTATATACTAAGTTTAAGAGAGCCACTTCTTAGGATATTTCCTTTTCTCCATGATATGGTGACCTCAGAGTTGGTATATATGAGTTCATGGGTGTAGGGAGCGTGTCTACACTGCAAAAAAGAAATTTAAATGAGAAGAACAATCTCTGAGATTTGCTCTTTTCCTTTGTTTTTTTTTTGGCTTGTCAGCACTCAGCATTTCAACTGCCAGCATTTCAATAGAGAGCTGTCTGAGCACTGTATTTGTTTATGTGGTATTATGACACATTGTCAGTACCCCTAGTGTTTAGTTTTTCCACCCACTCCTGGATTCTTGTAGTGATGGCCATGCCATTATGGCACTTCAGTTCAAAGTATCCCTGACATCTATAGTTCTCCCCACCCCATTTCCTATTTTAATGCTTGTGCCATTAAGGTACTTCAAACATGCATTATCCCTGATGTCCAGTGACCTCCCCCCAATAAACATCCTATGGTCAAGGTAAGTAATTAATACAACAAATACCATGACATGGTTGGGACATCCATGCTGATCTACATGGCTGAATAAAATTGCTTGACATGCAGATGCCTTCCTGGAGGCGTTTCCAGGGAAGACAGCACATGAATAATTAGTACACGACTCTCCCCCGGACTGCCACATTAGCATTCAGGATGGCCTTGGGCCAGCCATACTCACTGTATGTCTTCTGCTACAGCACCCTATTAGGGCTTAACCATGTTAGGGCTGTTGCTGAATACCTAAAGGGCACTACAATGTATATATGGGGATGTACACATCATGGTACCTTCACAACCCCCCAATTATTTTAATTGTTAGCACATTGAACCTGCCTATTATATCCAAGTAACAGAAATACCTTTGCTACAGCTATATCCCCCAGTCACTGTTAGCTACTTGTGAACATAACCCAAAGTATTTTCCTAAGTTCCAATAACACCTTTACTTCAGTTCCATTAAATGATGTCTACAGTTGTAAACATCTTGTTTAACCTTTGAGGAATACAA
The DNA here is from genome assembly GCF_019279795.1 of Protopterus annectens. NCBI lineage: Eukaryota > Metazoa > Chordata > Ceratodontiformes > Protopteridae > Protopterus > Protopterus annectens. The sequence goes on along the minus strand of NC_056744.1, from coordinate 1,685,384,937 downwards.
AATATTAGTGCAAGTATTTCCACCCACATATTCTAAATCACCTAAAATTAGTTACATACCATGACAATTGCCATATCCAATACCATCATTGTTTGATCTAGAAGATCCCCAGTTGTATGTTCATATGTTCATAGATGTTTACTAAGCTAACAACCACAAGGACCTTTTTAAATGTAGCCATGCATCCCAAATCTCTGACAAGTTTTGACAGCCTTGATAAGTGTAAGCAGGGTCTTGGAAGATGCAACATTTAAAAGACAGGGCCTGGGAGATGAACCATTTACAGGTTGCCTGTGTCCATTACAGATATAGGCATTCACTTTCTGCTGTAAAGCAGAATTAAGCTCCCTCAATGCCTTATGTGCCAACTGTACTGCGGTGGTGGTGCTGCGGTAGCGTTGTCGCCTCACAGTAAGACGCTGTCCATTTCGATTCTCAGCTAGAGCGTTTTCTGCATGGAGTCATGCGTGAATGGGCGTACCTTTGTTGATGGTTGTGCATCAGGGCTGGCAACTCGGCACATAAAAATCTATTGCAAATAATTAGCGAACCAGAGTTCCGCTGTGGCGACCCCTAACCGGGAAAAGCCAAAAGACACAACAACAATGCCTTATGCTCCAAACTAACTGGACTTTTCATAACATAACCATCTCCACTTGCTTCCAGAACTAATGATGACAACACTATGGGAATGGTGCAAGCAGCAAGTCCAACTCTTCTATCAGTACCAACCATCCCTTCATATCATATTCCTAAAACACAGACCAGTCAAACATCTGGGGAACTTGAGATCAAGCACCCTAAACCAATAATAAACAGAAAAGCACAACAGTTCATATGGCCTGCCACCTCCATATACCAATCTGCCTTTAAAGCCCCACATTATTATAACCAACAGGTAAGGTCAAATCCAATCATGGACTAATTTCTAGGGAAGCTAAAATATTTTCAAGGTCTCCAAATCCTGCATCAACATACACAAGGGGTCCTCTCATTCCATAATACTATTAAATAAGTTATTCTATCAAATATATCACCACAGTACTAAGCAAACTTGTTAATTTCCTTCATTTGGCATCATAAGATCTCATAGTTAACAAATATAATAATTTAAACAGCACAGAATTAATATACAAATAAGTACCTGTAACAACTTTATCCTAAATATTTGGATAGTATAGGCTTCTCTCATGGGATACATGATAAATAAAATTTCTCATTATATTCTTAACCACCTTCAAAGAAATACTCGGGGCACTGAATGGAAATGATTGAAAGAATACAGCAGCAAGGACAGCACATAAACGTGCAAAGCCTGCCCCCTTTGATCCAGTTCTAATCCTGTCAACATCCACCTTTAAAACATCTTGCAATACTCTTTTTTAACTCATATTATGTTTCAACCATATCGCCTAAGCAAATTCTTAAGTATTTTGCATATGTATATCACCTCCCAGAAGATTACAAACTCACTCAACAGAACTTAGCATAGTCTATAATTTATTACAATCACACTTGTCTTGTTTATTTTATACCCTGAAAAAAAAACAGGCTTATTCAAGCAGTCAGAAAAGCCATGGAATATCCGGGTCCAATTTTGTGATATTTATCAACTCATCATCTACAAACAATGAAATCTTCACCTTTTCTCTCTCCCTAACCTTACAACAATGTAAATCCAATTGTCCTATTTTTGCTTCTAAAGGCTTGAGACAAATAGCAAACAAAAGTAGTGACAATGGAGCCTTTCTCTGGTTTCACTATTAATTTTATTATATTTACTTATGTTTGTTATCGAAGTAGTGCATTGATCACTGACCATTTTCAGACACAGGCCCAGGTGAAATAATTCATAGTAGGTACATGAAATATAGCAAAGAAAATTCCACAAACATTCATGGATTTACAAAATTGTATTTAATATAAAGAACACTGAAAGCTGAGCAGGAGTCTTAGCTGTGCTATATATTGTTATTACAGGATCCACAAAAATAGAGAATAAACCCGAAGGCCAGTAGAATATTTACCATGTAGTACCATTTAACGTGATTAAACATGGTTTCAGCATTTATAATCAAAGCCTTCCAGTCCTCCTGATCCGATTTCATTATCGGTCTGATTTTCAAAACATTATAAAAGGATTTTCTCCCACCAAGAAACCCATACTAAGCATTGTCAATTAATTACGACAAACAATGGGCTAAACAGAATGTAGTAAAGGACATACAAACTTGTCATCATGGTTCCAAACTGAAAGCTATGCTCAAGTACTCACCCATACTTATGAGTAACAGTCAGTGTTTATTTTCAAGATGGAGGAATCTTCTTAGTACTTTATCAATCAGCTTAACCAAGAAAGGAGCTACCCTGTCTTTATGAATCCTTAAGGCTTCTTCAGGGATACAATCACTGTCTAGTGTTATTCATCATGCATACTATGTTGTGTGTGTATATTACATTATCAAACTTTTAAAAGTTTAAAAGTCATATGGTTGAAGCTTTTAAAAGTTTGTAAAGCTACAAAACACTATCTGACCATTTTAAGCAGGGGGCCATGCCCCCTTGTGCCCTTCACATCTCCCCTCTCTTTAAAATATACCAGCTCTGAGATTGCACTACAGTGCAGGAAAGGGAAATCTTCCCATTCTGCACTGCACTGTACGGAGATCTCCTTTGAAATGTTGGAACGTTTAAAAGTTTGATCATATTGTGTCGACCATATGGCGTTTGAACTTTTAAAAGTTCAATAACGTAAAACACACCCCTATGTTAAACCTACAGTGACTTTTATAGGCTCATAAGTTCATAGATACGCAATGTGCCAGCTGTCTTTGTCAGCCATTTTAAGCCTAGCCAATTCCCCTATTTGTGCTTAAAATAACCCATCACATTTGGTTATAGACTGTTCTAACCCATCCCATGATCAGTAATTATATTACCCCTAATGACTAACTGGGATCATACCATTAGATAATCTGATGGGACACATGCATGGGTTGAAGCATTTAGGAGATGCCTCTGTCCATCAATAGAAAAGGGGCCATTCATGGGGTAAAATTTCTGTTTCCCATCCTCAGACCTAAGCTGTGCTTGAAAATGGACAGGGATGAACATTCTTTTATGTGTATGGACAGTCTGTTCCACAGCAGCGGATTCCCTCCACAAGATATACCTGTTCCTTTGAACAACTCACATGATGCTGCAGAAGAGGTTTAAATCCCTAGACAATAGTATTTCTGATGCCACTTGACTTACTGATGTGCAGTAAATCCATCAGTGTTGGGCTGGAGGATGCCTTGTACGCTAGCCACAGGTCACCTCTTAGTCTGTAGGACACCTAGTACACTGACAGGGCTTTGAGTAGGTCCATGTAGGATATGTTGTTTAGGCCTTGTATCCTTTTTGTAAGGTATCTCTGTGGCATTGCAGGTGTTGCATGTGTCATGATTCCTCATGAGTTTTAGAACTTGTCACAATATCAGCTTGCTCCTCTAGTTTCATTAATTCTGAGCATAACAAATATCAATTACTTATTCATACTAACACCATAAACAAAGTCAGAAAATATTCATAAAACATATCTGCTATCACCACCAGATCTCCACAAAGATTTCTACTTTCCTTATGTAAACCTATCCTTAGTGACCATTGTAGCTTTCTGTCTTACTGGGAAATTCTAAGAAAACCTACACTTCAAAGCTTCCTGGAGAAATTCCTATTCAGTATATATACAGTTTCCTGGTTCAGCTTTTCTATTTCCCCATGAGTTTCACTTCCCATCCACAGACCTTGATCCAAGACTCTTCTAGATTCGTCCACTTATACTTTAAAGTTCACTGTCTCTTTCACCACACCTCATTGGTATGAATCTTTAAATCTTGCCACACTTTACCATTAAACCCCAAACAGAACACTAGCCATTAAATCACATGTATCGTCTCTGGCATGTATCATCTTTTTAAATTACTCTGTAAAGCCTTCTTCTCCCTTAGATAAGTTGTTCTGAAATGTCAGTGTTTCCCTAATTCTGGCAGAGCCAATGGGTGCAAAATTCCAAAGGCACAAGATTAGAGCTTAGATCTGGGTTTGATTGTATATCCTTGTTCATCCTTGTCCAAGTAAGCATGGTCTGTTATAATGTACAGCTCATCTACTAAATTCGTACCAAGTAAGCATGGTCTGTTATAATGTACAGCTCATCTACTAAATTCTTAGCAAGTAAGCATGGCCTGTTATAATGTACAGCTCATCTACTAAATTCTTACGAAGTAAGCATGGTCTGTTATAATGTACAGCTCATCTACTAAATTCGTACCAAGTAAGCATGGTCTGTTATAATGTACAGCTCATCTACTAAATTCTTACCAAGTAAGCATGGTCTGTTATAATGTACAGCTCATCTACTAAATTCTTACCAAGTAAGCATGGTCTGTTATAATGTACAGCTCATCTACTAAATTCTTACCAAGTAAGCATGGTCTGTTATAATGTACAGCTCATCTACTAAATTCTTACCAAGTAAGCATGGTCTGTTATAATGTACAGCTCATCTACTAAATTCTTACCAAGTAAGCATGGTCTGTTATAATGTACAGCTCATCTACTAAATTTGTACCAAGTAAGCATGGTCTGTTATAATGTACAGCTCATCTACTAAATTCTTACCAAGTAAGCATGGTCTGTTATAATGTACAGCTCATCTACTAAATTCTTACCAAGTAAGCATGGTCTGTTATAATGTACAGCTCATCTACTAAATTCGTACCAAGTAAGCATGGTCTGTTATAATGTACAGCTCATCTACTAAATTCATACCAAGTAAGCATGGTCTGTTATAATGTACAGCTCATCTACTAAATTCTTACCAAGTAAGCATGGTCTGTTATAATGTACAGCTCATCTACTAAATTCTTACCAAGTAAGCATGGTCTGTTATAATGTACAGCTCATCTACTAAATTTTACCAAGTAAACTAATTCTTACCAAGTAAGCTGTTATAATGTACAGCTCATCTACTAAATTCTTACCAAGTAAGCATGGTCTGTTATAATGTACAGCTCATCTACTAAATTCTTACCAAGTAAGCATGGTCTGTTATAATGTACAGCTCATCTACTAAATTCTTACCAAGTAAGCATGGTCTGTTATAATGTACAGCTCATCTACTAAATTCTTACCAAGTAAGCATGGTCTGTTATAATGTACAGCTCATCTACTAAATTCGTACCAAGTAAGCATGGTCTGTTATAATGTACAGCTCATCTACTAAATTCTTACAACTGTTCTTGCACTCACCCATCTTAACCTACCTGTCCTCTTTCCTAATCCCCTCCTTTCAAATAGTGTTTCACTCCATCTCTTATCCTCCATTGTACCCTAAAATTTATTATACTAAAATATCTTGTCCTCTTGAACTGTTGCATTTTCCCCCTTTTTGACCTACCTCCTGCTTCACAATTGCTAGTAACTGTATTTTTGACTAGTTACTTTCTAGAAACTGCATTGTAATTATTGTTGTATTTTTAGTTTACTCTCGTACTATGACTCTAGTTTAGGATGAAACTGTTAATTAATTACTGTCAAACTGTTAGCACTATTTTACTTAATGTACTAATTTCATATTACTTGTAATTATATTTTGGAGCTTTTCTCCTATGGTCTCCACCAAAAATGGGCATCTTCCCAGTTGGACTAACCTGGTTAACAAATGTCAAATAAAATAGAAATAAATAGATACTGAAAAATTAATTTAAATTTATGACAATAATAGGTACACTGCTGAAACCCAGATGTAATATTGGAAGTATCAGTAAGGCTCATAATTGGCCTTGGGATACAATTTCACAAATCTTTCTAGGCGCAGAATTATATATAATAAGCCCTTCTGTCACCTCTTACTTCCAGAATATCCATTACTCAACTGCAATCATCTAGAAATATAGTCAGACATTAATGAAATGCTATCATTCCTCTCAACTTTTGATGACATTCTATCTATCTGTTAAGCACCAGGCAGCAAATAAATATTATAAAGCAGTAAGCTATATTGTCCCAATAAAACATTTAAATTCAGCATAACAGCCATAATCATCAAGTAACATATACTTTATCTCCATAAAACAAGTACAATCAACAGAACCCCATGGGCCTCATAACCTCTTATTGACTTGGTCTGTTCCTCTCCACCTAAATCTGCCTCCTGTAATGCTACAACTCAGGGCTTCAATTTCTTAAATAATCAATGACTCAAGTTTTTGAAATAAGTTCCAAAGAGCTCTAGTACACTTTCAAGAGAGGACTATCCCATATGTGCATGTACTTATTTATGGGCACTTGTTTACCGGGAAGGTCCACCAGACTATAAAGAGCCTATTTTCAGTGGAAGCCTGGAGATGGGGGGGGGGGCTTCACACAATGCAGAACATTTGACAGTATTAACAGTGTGAAAAATTACAAATTTACAAAACATGCAACATTACACAAACAATTTAAGCAATTCAAGAGAAATAAAATAAATGCACAGATAAAATACTGGAAATTCATTCTTGAGATTACAGAAAGATAAAACAGAAAAAAAAGAATGAAAAGGTAATAATAAGCAGGATTTACATTATAATTGTGGTTAGGTAGTCCGAAGAGACTTAATAGAGACATTGTGAATGGATTATGGAAAATGTCAGTCAGGTTATGAAGGGAGGAGGTTTAGTACATGCACAGATCCACTTAGTAGGGAGGTGTTCACATGGAGAAGTTCTGAAAGAAGTATGACTGAGTGGTCAGAGTTACTAATGTAAGGGCATTCCAGGCTCTGGCTATAACACAAGAGTAAAGTACCTGACCTGCAGGTAGGGTATGACTGTGAGTGGTAGGAGTTACTAATGGAAGGGCATTCCAGGCTCTGGCTATAACACAAGAGTAAAGTACCTGACCTGCAGGTAGGTTAAGCCTGTGGACTTGCAGGAGGTGGTAATTTCAAATCTATGAGACCTATTAGGAACATAGGGGGTAAATAAAGGAGGTTAGGCCAGGCAATCTGAGGGTTTGATAATTAGTTTTATGAGTTGTAGTCAGTTGCAGATAGGTGAGATAGGGTGGGAGTTCAAGCCACTTTAGAGACTGTAGAGATGTGCAGTGGTGGCTGGATTGTCTAGAATTTGCAGCAAATTTGGCAATCTTATTATAACATATTTTGAATTTTGTTTTCAGGGAGGACAGCCAATTAGTAAGTAGGGGTGCATCATAGGTAACAGAGTGAAGCAGATAAGTGGTAGCAAGTAGTTGTTTCCTGGAAGGAGAAAGGAGATGTTTATGCCTGCAGAGAATACTTAACTTCAATAAAACACGTCAAAGTCTATGTTGTATGTGCAGGTCGAATTTTAGGTTTTAATCAATCAATTATTACTCCTAGCAGTTTAGCATGACAAACTATTTCAGGTTTAGTGTTTCTTTGGGAAAACATTGTGAACAGATTTTTTTTATGGAAGTATTTTTCTTGGATGTAACTAACACAAGTTTGGTTTTGTTGGGGTTGAGAGAGATGTGGATGTTGTACAACCATGTCTCTAAGGCAGTAAATGCTGACTTGAGAGTGATTTGTTGCAAATCGGGTGTAGTTTTAGCAGAGCATATAATAGTGGAGCCATCCGCATGCTGTGTGTGTGACCCCTGGCTGAATGAGGAGTGAAGATGGTCAATAAAAATACTAAACAGGAGTGGCCCTAATACAGAGCCTTGGGGACCACAGGTAGAGATATGGTGATACGGAATTTTGCTATCTAACTGCCTGTTGTTTGTCAGATAAGTAACTGGAAAACCAGCGGAGAGAGGAGGTAGCTAGTAAAGTGTTTGAGAGATGAAATAGAAGTGAGTGCGTTACCATATCAAAGGCTTTAGATAAGTCTAGAAATGGGGTAGATATAATGTTTTCCTGAGTCTCTGGCCTTACTGACTGCACCCAAGAAGGATATTAATGTGGTTGTAGTATTATGAACTGGTTTGAATCCATGCTGGGTGGGAGATAGGATTTGGTTCTTCAGGAGGAAATGCAGAAGTTGCATGTGTACACATTTTTCAAGAAACGTAGAGATTGGGGATAATATAGCTATAGGTTGGCAGTTTGAGACATCAGTCGAGCTGCCACCCTTATGGACAGGTACAATAAAGCTCTTTTCCAAAGTTTTGGGACATACGACTCTTGGATGGACCCGATGATTCGTACACTGCAAATATACAGAGGTGAGTATATATTTTTTGGTTATAGAATTTGTTAATTGTTGCTTAGAGCTCTGTTGAAATGTATCTCCCTGTTCTGAGACACTGATCTGCAAATATACAGATCTGAGTATATTTTTTTGGTTTTAGAGTTTGTACTGTTAGTTGTTGCTTAGATCTCTGTTGAAACTGTTTTGTCCCAGTCACCTGCTCTATCTTTGGTTTGTAGTTTAAATTTGGTGGCTTTTACAGTTGCCTACCCCACTGTAGACTTGATCTGGGACACTCCCCTAGTCCCATCTCTTTACCACATTCTACCTAAGAAACCTTTAATTGCATTTTGTAAACTGTGTTTGGTCTAATATTGCTACATACTCAAGTGTGCTATCTTGCACTGCATGTGAATTGTTTTTACTACTGTTTTTGCTACTTTTCTGTAAAAAAAAAAAACTGCAAACCTGTTTTCTACCTTTCCTGTAACTAGTGTTCCAGATACCGATTTGCTGTATCCAGGACTGTATGTAAGTTTCTGAGACCCCCCCCCCCCCCAAGTCTTTCTGTGTTGGGGGGAAGCCTTCTAGCTTATCAGTGGGAGTGGTAAGCACTAGGTAACCTGTCTACCACATAAGGAGTGGTTCTGGCCCAGAAATTGTAGTTATTGGCCGTTTGGGCAATCTCTTCCATCTCTCTCAACTTTCTGATTTGAAAGCCTGCATTTGCACTTGTTTCTGTTCTGTAACTAGTCTAGTGCAGATACAGATTTTTAGTTTTAGCACTTAAATTTGCTTATTCATGCTTAGCAGTTGTTCAGAACTAGTAAGCACTAAATAAACTACTAATTACTATAGCACTCAGTCTTCATAATTACCTAGATGAAAACAGTTTTTGTTCTTTACTTTTCTCACTTGCTTAGAGAAAAACAACTCTTGTACTCACTTATCTAGAGGAAAACAGTTTTTTATTCAGGCATGTCCAAGGGTCAGCTCCCAGTGTTCTCTCCTGTCTATCTGATGAATCTGGGCATCTTGAGGCAATGTAGAAATTGCCTCATGTACACAGACAACCCTCTCATCCAACCACCCAACACTACAACCTGTGAGAGATGCACATATCTAGCCAAACTGGAGGTAAAGCTCTCTCCAACCAAGACTGCACCTGACAGTCATGAGGAGAAGGTAAACATTTACACCACACCACACTCATCACATAGTCTCACTAAATCTACACCACCAAAATCCACACATAGTAACAAAAACATTTGGAGGCTATCAATAATAATCTGTCTAAGCAACAGAGACCTCCAAAGCAGAAACGCAAGCAACCTCCATCCCCCAACACAATCCAAATGACACATAGCTCACAGACTCAGTGTGCCACTCAACCACAGCCAATGAGGCAAAACTATGTACCCAACACACTAGTCATAGGTGACTCTATAGTCAGGCACACTGATGTCCCACTCACCAGGCTAAACAAGGAGAAAGTTACTGTCAGCTGCCTGTCAGGTGCCAGGATCCACCACATAATCCACGCACTCAGGTCACTCCACAACAAGTACAAATAGGACTCTGTCATTGTCCATGTTGGTGTGAATGACCTGGGACACACTTCCCTGGAGTACATGAAGAGAGAGACATGGAAGAGCTCTCCAATCTTGTAGCCCAGGCAGGTATGACCCTAGCCCTGAGTAGCATTCTGCCATCGTCTTGAATGATATCGCAGTACAAGGACAAAATGATTGATTTCAACAATTGCCTAAGCTTCTGGTGTCATTCTAAGGGGATCCAGTATCTGTCTTCTTGGGATGACATGGTCGACAGACCATAATGCTTTGCCACAGATGGCCTGCACCTGTCGTCCCTGGGATTCCAGATACTGGCTAAGGCTCTTGCTGTCCCTATAGTGCCTTTTTTAGGCAAGGTTCAAATAATAAATTCACTACAGTAACAGGCAAGCAAAAACTGAGGGTAATGCTGTTCAATGCAAGTCTAAATCTCAAAATGCACTCACTCGAGGCACTCCTTAAAACGGAGAACATAGATATCTGTGCAGTGACTGAGACCTGGTTCAAGGCTCCAGAGCGCAACCCTGCATAACCGGGCTATAACTCATACCACACTTTTTGGCCATGAAACCTGGACCGAAACACCAAAGGCAGAGGTGTGCCCATTTTCATTAAGAATATCCACACCTCCAGGCTAGTTGCTTAGCATAATGCATCCGAGGTTATCCAAGTGCAAACAACTCTGGGCAAAACAGCAATTCAAATTGTAGCTTGCTACAGATCCCCCACCATGCCCCAGGATTCCCACTTATCTTTTCTTGATGTACTAGAAAATATTAGGGTTTAACCAAACACCCTAATAATGGGTGATTTCAACTACCCCACCATTAACTGGGAAAACTACTCATGTACCAACTCCTTTGCTCAACGCTTTCTGGAATTCATAAACTCCAATGCCCTAGATCAGCTTAACCACACCCCTACCAGGGGCAACAATATCCTAGACCTAGTCATTACCAACATGAGTGACCGGTGTTCCACACGTGAAGTCAACTCCACATTGGTCCGATCCGGCCATAAGCTAATGATCCTTGATATCCAGATCCTGCCCCCACCCCACCCCCATTAAGGAAACCATGGTAAAAAATTTCTCCAAAGCCATCTTCATGCTTCTTAAGACAGAAGTGGTGAACTTCAGGACACCCATGCAGATGGGCAATAGAGTTACAACTGCTGAATCCTACAAAAATGCACACTAAGCACTTACACGAGTGCATGGATCATGCTATCCCAAATAGAACCAAGACTCTATCCTGCAAAAAAAAGGAAGCCAATCTGGTGGTATCCTGGCATAAACAAACTGTACAACTGAAGGAAGAAACTGTTGCAAAAGAGAGTAAAATCCCATGAGTGGAGGAGCTCCCTGGTCAGCCTCAGTAAGAAGCTGAGATCCCTTATAAGATCCTCCAAAGCTAGCTATGAAAACAAAATTGCAATCAATTCTAAGGACAACCACAAAGCATTCTATAGCTATGTCAAGCATCTCGATGGCAACACCCAATTCTGCTCTGAGTTAAAGCACAAAGCCACAGAAATTACAGAACCAACTGATATTGCCAACATCCTGGCAGATAGGTTCAGTGCTAACTTTACCCCCCCCCCTTAAAGGGCCTATATCTATACAGGCAGAATGCAGAGTCCCTGTAATCACAACTACGCAGGTAAAAGCTGCACTCTCTAAAGCCAAAAACATAGCATCCATGGGACCGGACAACATCCCAGGCTGCGTTTTAGATGAACTTCAGAACGAACTGGCTCCCCACTTAAGCACCATGTTCAATAATAGACTTGCATCAGGCTTTGTGCCCACTGAATGGTGCACAGCAACAGTTATCCCACTCCACAAAGGGGTAGCCATCACTGATCCCGAGAACTATCGACCTATTAGCCTGACAAGCCTGGTCTGCAAGGCCATGGAACTTATAAACAAAGACAATGGTGACCTCCAAACTCTGGATCCCACCCAGTTCGGGTTTGTGAAAGGCAGATCATGCCTCCTAAACCTGCTCGACTTCTTTGAGGCAGTCACCAAAGCTGTAGATGAGGGTAAGGTGGTTCACACAGCTTATCTTGACCTTGCCAAGGCTTTCAACACCATCCCCCATTCTGGAATTATAGCTAAACTAGGTATAAAACCCTACGTCACAAGATGGGTTGCCAACTGGCTCACTGACAGAACCCACACTGTAAAAGTTGCAGACTCCATATCTGACCTCAAAGCAGTGACAAGTAGAGTACCACAGGGTTCCATCCTGGGACCTCTCCTGTTTGGTATCTACTTATTTGAAGTACAGGCTAACACAGAAGGCCTCTGGCTAATGAAGTTTGCAGTTGACTGCAAACTAGGAGCCATACTCAAGTCCCCAAATGATGTGGACATCCTACAGAAGGGCCTCGCTGAGACAGATGCCTGGTGTCAGAGCCATGGCCTAAAGCTCAGTGCCAAAATGTGCAGTGTCATCCCCTTTGATAAAAACTCTGTACCCATGAACTACCACATAGGCAGCAAACTACTTAACAGCGAATGTGTGATAAGAAACCTTTGGACCCAGGTGGACAGTAGTCTCTCCTTTGATAGTCAGATCGCCACAGTAGTCAGGAAGTCCTTCTACGTGGCACACCTCAGCATAAAAGGGTTCTCATCCAGGAAAAAAAAAAAAAAAAAAAGATATTGTTCCCCTCTACTAGACACTCATTAGACCCATTATAGAGTCCAACGCCCCTTTTGGAATGTACCTCACAAGACATCAGCAGCAGCTGGAAAAGCCAGAGAAGTGCCTCACAAAGAGGATTACTGACCTCAAACAAATACCCTACATTGACCTCCTCAAAAAACTCCAGCTTTACTCCGTAGTATATTGCCTACTCCGAGGTGATCTCTGCCCAACATAAAGCTATGTCAAAACCCAGAGCTGTTGGACATGCTACACCTAAAAAAATCCCAATCCCTCTGAGCTACATGCTCTAGGGACCTAAACCTTGTCACCACAATAAACAGGACATGCTGGAGGGATAGATTCCTGCCCCAGAGACTTCCCATACTCTGAAACAGGCTACCCATCTATGTCAAGCAAAGTTCTTCATTAGCACTCTTCAAGAAAATCTTGATGAGTGGATGGGAAATAGGAAATACACCCCGGAGATCACTTCTGTGTCTCTGCTTGACAATGGCACAGGAAAATAACTTTCTTGGGTGGCGTAAGCCAGGGAACCTTGTTGGCTAGGCTTACGCAGGCCCTTGGGCAGATAGCCTCGTACCTACCTATGAACACTAACAGTGTAGGTAATGGCTTCTGCAGCGAGTTTTAGATATTCAGTGGGGAGCTTGTCTGGTGTGTTAGAGCTGAGTTTTAGCTTGCAGAGTAGCCTTTTTATACTGGAAGTTGGCATTCTAGTAAATGAGAAAGTGGGTGAAGCATTCATTGTTGATTCATCTATGGGTAACGTAGTGGGGGATTGAGAGAGGTGGGGTAGTGTGGTTGATCCATTATAATCTGTGTTGAAGTGTAGTTAGAAAGTTAGCAGTAATGATAATTATGGAATTTATGAAGTGTGAGTTGAAGAGACTATTTATACGGGTACTGTGTCTGGGTGTGGACATGGGTTACTTTTTGTACCAGGGTTGAGAAGTGATCCTATAGATTACCAGAATTTTTTGAAATGTTGGCTATGATTTGTTTAAATACTCTTTCTTGTTTTTGGATACCAGCTTTGTTTTTTACTTGTTTATGGAGCTGTTTGAATCTCAAAAGGTCTGAAGCTCATGGAGTTTTTCCACAGTTTCAAAGTTTTATCTCTAGATAGCATCAGTGATTTACTAGATTTGGTTAGCCATAAGTCAGGGTTAGATTTCATCCTTTTTATCCTATGGGATGTAAAACTGTCTAATATCTCTAGAAAGGTTGTGTTGAAGTGTTCCAGTGCATCATCTAGAGGAAGATATTTTAAACTAGACCAATTCATATTTTTTAGTATGTTGGTGAATGTCTGTAAGTTAAAATGTTTTAGATTCCTAACATATTTACAGCTATGCTGTTGGTGAAGGGAGGGTGTTGATCAGTGAGCAAAGGCTGGAAGATGGTTACTTAAAACATTTGACAGAGTACCAGCACAGAAGAATTGGGTAAGGTCAGAAACCAATATCCAGTCAAGGATGGATCCCTCCATGCTTCTGCTATTATATCTTGTTGGAGAACCGATAGGTTGAGTGAACTGAAACAGGTTTATACCAGAGGATGGAAATTTAGATCAAAGATTCAGCCAATTTATGTTTAAAATGAAACCATCGTTCTGGGTGACGTAATGTTGCTAGAGAACCAGGATAGTATTTCTCCCAGTATTGGTATGTTACTGCATATGGGTATGTTACTGGGGAATATAAAGGGCTAGGATACATGTTTTTTTTTACTTATTCAGTTTTAGGAAGGAGGTCAGAATCTCAGTGTTGGAGACTTGCAGGCTGATATCCCAGTATGAGAATATATTAGCGTTAAAGGACTGCCGCTCCTCTTCCTTTCTGTGGGGTCTATCAGTCCTTATTGTACTGTGGCCTGGACGTAGGATTTCTTAAGCTTTTATATTTGGTTTAAGCCAGGTCTCTGTGGCAGCAATGATGTCAGGTTTATTGAGAGCTATCCAGGCATGAAGGTCTGCTGTTTTGTGGTGAATACTTTGTAAGCTTAATGTTACTATATGGAGGGATTTAGATGAATTAAGAGAGTTGGATTTCACAGGAAGGGTTGAAGGGCGAGACCGAGGTTGGGGTGTACATCTCTCCACAGAGGGATAAGGTTGAGAATACTGAAGAGTGGGGTGATGGGTTTTGTATTCTTGTTGAACTGCCAATGTTGTATACAGAAAGTGGGGAGAGTTTGTTGACGTAATATAATGAACAGAATTTCTATTAAGAAGAATTTTTACTTTGGAAAAGAGTACTGGAATTATTTGTATGAGGTAGGGTGATATTTCTGAATAGCTTTTAGATTGCACTAAGAGGAGGATGGTTACAGATGTTGGCTTAGTGTTAACATAGAGGTGAGTATAGAAAGACGCAGTAGAACTACAAGTAGTGCAGCACGAGGAAGGAAAATTAAATGTTAGTAAGAGTGAGACATTATGAAGGGTGCTACAAACTACCAGTTGTTAGCTGTGTAATACGATTAGTACGACATGATTGGCATGCTTGGAGTACAGGATGGGGTAGACGGGACGCAGCAGAACTACAAGTAGTGCAACACGAGGAAGGAAAATTAAATGTTAGTAAGAGTGAGACATTTTGAAGGGTGCTACAAACTACAAGTTGTTAGCTGTGTAATATGATTAGTATGACATGATTGGCTTGCTTGGAGTACAGGATGGGGTAGAGTTGAGCTATCACAATGTGAATGGATTGAAGTGATGGGCGGAGTTGTGGGATTTCATTATAGGTAAAGTGGGCATGGATGGGATTTGGGGGTAGGGTAGGGGAGCAGAATGGACCTGAGAGGAGTGAGCAGAACCTGGGCACACAGTGCCAAAAAAAATAAATCAATCACTTAAATTGAGGTAAGTAACAGAATTCACAAACACTAATATGACTTGTAAGATGAGGGGAGGAAATAATGTAACTATGTCCCTGGCTATGTGTACGCTACTAACAGAATAATTTAAATGTTAAGGTAAAAGGTTATATTTTCTTTAGTTTTTGTTTTTAAGCAATGGGTTTCAGTAGAGGAAAGACCTATGTTTACTGGCATAATGGAGAGTTACTATAATAAATTCTTGTAGGGTTCTTGCACACTACTGCAGTTGGACATTTCTGTGAGCTAAAGACTCTGATGATGATGAAGGCTAAGGTGATCTGTGTAGGAAGGGAGCCGTAAAGAGTGTGAAAGCAGCTGCTAGTGGGTGAGGGTATACTGAGCGAATAACTGCAGAGTAAACTATAGCTACATTAGAGAGTTAAACACATGATGAAAAACCACGCACAGTATACAGTGCTATAGCAATTGCAGGAATTAAACCTATCTCAACATACATGCAAGTAATGAAGCAGTACTTAACAGTAATCTGTCAGCAAAGCATTCATCTGGTCAGTAATTTAGCATAAGTAATTTTACTAATGCAACTGTAAGCACATAAGCAATGTAAGAATTCCCATATGTAATTAAGTTAAATAATACAGGCATTACTTAAATGTTTGCATTCAGGAGAGTAAACTAAATACATCAATGAAAGCTTGCAGAATAACTTTTTCTGCTGCGACCAAGAATTACACAGTGATACACAACAACAAACCGTATTGTAACTATTCATATAACGACAAGCAGGGGATATTTCTGCACCGTTACATTGCAGGCAGTTCACTGTTCTATCCTCATAGTGTATTAAAAACAAGCTTGTCAATCAGAAGTGTATAACTTCTAGATGTGCACAGTCAAGATATCCTAGCACAACACTGCTGCACAAGAACAGGGCTACGGTTTTAAATATGTATAAATCAATCCTGTTTCACTTATCTTTTCTTATACAAGAGCAGACTCTGTTAGGATAATCATAGCAAAAAAACAATTACACAGTATGACTGAGCAAAACCCTTAGCACTTACATGGCGAGCACACCATGCTGATGGACTGTTGAGTTGCTACTACCTAGCAAAACTTTTGAAAATGGTGCCCACTATACTCACAGCCTAAATAAACTTACTCCAGGTATTAGGTGAGGGGGGAGAAGGGCTAAATAGGTAGTCTGCCAAGAACCGATTGTTACAAGATGGTAGAAGAGAACCTGACTATTCTTTTAAGAAATAAAAAGTGGGTAAAAGGCTTTTGATAACTATATAAAGTGATAGATTCAAATTGCTCAATGTAATTATTTCAATTAAAAATGTCAAAGTATATCAGGATGGTGTACAAAAAAATATATACTTTGTACAGAAGAAATAACCTTCTATTTAAATGTTTGGAAAAATAATAATATATGAAAAACTGTTACTTGGTAGGTTCAATGCAGTTTTTCTTGATCCTTCTGGATTAATGAGTTTGTGTTTGTCACATTCGGAGACTAATTCCTAGAAGAGATACTGTCAGGGTGGATACCAGCATGATATGGAGATTCGCATTCAAAAAAGTAAAGGAATACTTGGAGAGACCTCTTGGTATCTGGCATTTCATAGGTTAAGGGCATAAGTTAACACCACAGGTAATTTTTTACTGGAGAGCTACCAAAACAAGCATACTTTGTTCAGACTATGGGTTCAGCAGCAACAGAGTTCAGGAAAATGACCATGCTTGTTAAACCTTATTCGGAGATCCACTGTCATACTCAGTACTGCAGAAACCCTGTTTTGGCAACACAACTATGTGCAATCTGGAGATTGCAACTCAAATACTTGCATGTCTTTTAGATAAAGGAAAAAAACCTGTTGGACAAAACAAAAACATGTAGACTTGCAAAGAATGTGCACACAGTGAAACCAAGCTAGCAATCCAAGCACTGTGTGGTAGGAAAACTAACCTTTGTGCTACAACAAGCACTGCATCAGACTTATACACTCAACTAAAAATAACCATGGAAATGTTTTGTGTTATTTTACACATTTCGAATAGTCTTATTCACTGTGCTTAAATGACTGATTTTATTTAAAATAAATAAATAATTCCCTAGTTAATTTATGACTTCTTGTTCAAATCAAATCCACACAAATAGATCAGGTGTAAGGATTAATTGAACCTTAAGTAGTTATTTTGAATGACTAACATACATGAATCTGTCATTCCACAGAACAGCTTTTGTTTGAATGCTGCTGTTTGCTCCAGTTATCAGTGAAAACTTTTGGCTCCCTTTGCAGTTGCACTGCTTCCCCCACTACTGTAGGGCAATCAAGTTGGTATATAAAAGATGGGGGTGTTGAAGTCTAGCCCACATGGCGAGGATGTAACGAGGCTTGCGCCCCTGCAAAAATAAATCAATAAATAAATAAATAGTGTTCAATGAAAGTTGTTTTTGGCTTTTTTTTCTTTTTCGACCAATGATATTTGAGTGAAAGATATTCAGGTCGGCATTCAACATTATAACTTCCGGATACATTCGGCTTTTGAAATGACTCATTTCTTTATCATTGCCACAAATCTTAAAAATATACTACAACAAAACCAACATATCTTCACATGCTCTAATTACATACAGTTAATAGCGTATGCCATGAAATTATTTTTAAAGTATTGCAATGCAGACCTGCAAAGCACAATGCCTTTCCTGCAGTTTTGTTGCAGATCACTTGTACTGCAAACATTCAGAACAAACCATAGTCAATTTACTTACTTTTATCTCCTGGAATTCTGTCTCAGTCTTGGTTTGTAAATCTTTAAGATCTCTGACTTTTAGTTCCAGGGATGATAGTGATGGTTTCAGTTTGTCCTGTAGATTTTAACAGATTAAAATAAATAAGTAAATAAGCAAGAGCAGAAAAATAGAATAATCACTTTATATATGGGGTGGGGGCACAAAATACACAGTTGTGTATTAAATCCTGAAAACCAGCGCACTGTGGCAGGGGCGCAATAAAAAAAAGTTTCAGGATTACCAGTTTTTTTTTTTTTTTTTTTTATTGTGCACCTGTGTGGCTTCTTTTGGTTTTGTAGTTGTCTATTAAAAAGTTATTTCGAAAGAAAAGTGCAATTGACAAATACACAGACAGTGGTGTGTATGTTAAGAACCACAACTTATGAACAAGAGCAACTGGTATTTATTTTATGAATATTAAACAACACATAATGAACACATCCTATAATCTAAAGTTCTAAGTTCTGAAAAGGGATAAACCCTGAAATTGGAAGTGATCTTTATTATACAACTACAACAAGACAGGACAAACACTAAGAAGTAAAACTGTGGATAAACACCTCCTGTGTCATCTAGCCACAAACAGAATCGGGTAACAGTTGAGCGGCTCATGACCTCTGACTTGCTCATTTCCCTACCAAACAGGATAAGCTACATATTTTAACACTAAGGCACACTACAGCACCTAGTACTACCTAGAATTAATTTATGACTGACCTGTGGATTCTGAATTCCACTATTTTTATTTTTTACGCTACGGTGACCTCAGTAGAGCTGCTCACGCAGCCACACTTGGTTGTGTAAAAAAAAATAATAATTTATCTTATGTCTGAGCAGCCAGTGTACCAAGCTCAAAATCTACCTTTGCGATCATGAGTAACAACAAAACTATAAAAATACATATACAGACACACATCTACATTACTGCAATCACTTATCCATATCACTCACTACCTTCCACACCCTCTGTCCCCATTTCACCAATGTGCCCACTGTTGATACATCTCAATCTGTCTATCCTCACCAGTGCACTATGACACCTGTGCTCTACCCTCACTGCTGTGTTTCATGGGCAGGTAATGTCTGCTGCACTGTAGCATAAACTAGGTACAGTACTGCACACATTAGTTTTAGGTATTGTTGAGTCTATTCTGGCCCATAGTTGTGGACCAGACACCAAATGTTTGCAGTGCTACAATGTATTGCACCTGCCTCAGCCTATCACAGTCTTCCGCGGTTGCCCGTTTTTCCAACAGTTCATCAACCTGCACTTCCTCTACCACTGACTATGGTCAAGCTGGTCCTCCAGTGGTAATCCCCTGCTTCACCTGTCTGCATAATACCACGCTTTGCAACACTGTGCAGACAGCAAATATCTTGTTGCGGTTCCCAAGGCATACTGCAGTATGCTACTAACAGAATCTCTGAAGTGAACCTTCGATAATATGAACATACACTTAATGATGTTAGTGTATGTGACACCGCAGAGTTAGTCTCAGCCATGCTCTATAGATTGATTGCTGGTGTCATAAACCATGGCTGTAGGTGCATTCAGTATCATTAATACGATGTTTATGAGGGAAATCACCCCCCACATATAGCTAGTATTTGCCATGTGCTAGATGTGGGAATTGTGAGAACTGTCTGGATGGCACTCATGAACATTCTATAAAAACACTCTGAATATTGAATAACACTTGGAATTAATGGAGTGGAAACCCATCAGATCGACACACAGTTGCCATGTAAATTAGGTGGAGCTTTAGTGGTGATGTGGGTACAATCAGTGGCCTCCCCGAACTTTAATGTAATGAGCCATTTCAAAGAATGTCTGCTTAGTGGTGCTTCTGTCCTCTTCATTCTGTGGGAACCACATATGCCGTTCCTCATGCTGTGGTATAACATCAATGAACTAATAATTGTCAGGGAGATGCCTGTGATATGCCCACTGTACCCTATGATGGCCACTAGAAGACCTAGTAACAAGGATAGACAAAGTTACCCACAGGAAATGGTATTCAACACAACCAGTGGGATTCCATGTAACAAAGGCACGTCTACAAGTGCTAACACGGTGTCTCTGTCCGCAACACACCTTTTGATTATGTCTTAAAGTGGTGGTGATGGTCTGTTAGGAATGGTCAGATCAGTTTGTGATATGGGGAGCAATGAGCCATACCACTGATTACACTGGCTATAAGAATATGGTGCTACTCCTAGCATCTTAGCATGGTCAGTCTGTGTTCACCAAGAAATGATGGCATACAAATTTGGAAACTAATGCAACATGCTGAGCAAGTTTTATACATTTCTAAATCACTCCATCATGTTATTCCTTCTCATTTGCATTTCTAATTGATCTTATTACCATAATGCTGCTCATTTCCATATCATATGTTCATTTGCATACAATGCTGGTTGCAGTATTTCACCAGGCAACACAATGGTGCAGCCTGAGACTCTGATTTGGGCCACGCTGTACATCACCACAAAACACAAATTCAATTAACACATTATGCTGTTTGTTTATAGGTTCATAGGTTTATACTAGGCTATCTGCCCTAAGGCATTTATAAGCCTAGCCCAAATTTTTGTGGCTTACGCCACCCCTTATATGAAAAAATACTGTGCCCATTAGTTTGTTGTGCCTCTGTCCAGCAGTGACACAGAGATGATTCCCGGGGTAAACCTACGATCTCCCATCCACAGGTCTAGATTTCTCTTGAACAGAGTCAGCGAGGTGCTCTGCCTCACATGGACCGGGATTTTATTCCACAGCATAGGGAGTCTCTGAGTGATAAATCTATCCCTCCAGCACGCCCTATTTATATCCGTGCTAAGGTTTAAGTCGCTTGCTCTAGTGGTTTTGGTGGATTTGGATTTTGAGGTGGAGCATGTCCATTAATTCCGGGTTGGACATGGCCTTGTATGTCAGGCACGTCACCTCTGAGCAGACGGTATGCGACTGAATAGAGCTGGAGTTTCTTCAATCTGGCAGCATATGACAGATTTTGGAGTCCCTTTATCCTTTTGGTGAGGAACTTTTGGGGTCTCTCCAATTGCTGCAGATGTCGGGTGAGATACATCCCGAATGGGGCATTGTACTCGATCATTGGTCTGATAAGTGAAGAGTACAGGGGAACAATGACCTCACTAGATCTGGATGTGAATCCCTTCATGATCAGGTGGGCAATGTAGAAGGTCTTTCTAACCACTTTAGCAACGTGAGTGTCAAAAGAAAGGCCACTGTCAACCTGGGTCCCCAGGTCCCTGATAACCTCTTCTGTGTTCTGTGCTTAGTGGATTGCCACCTATATGGTAGCTTGGGGTTACCTTGTTTTTCCCGAAGGGTATGACTATACATTTTTTGGCGTTAACTTCAGGCCATGGCTCTGGCACCAGCTATCTGTTTCCGTGAGTCCCTTCTGAAGGATATCCATGTCCGATGCACTTTCCACTATGGCGCCCAGTTTGCAGTCATCTGCAAACTTTGTCAGCCAAAGTCTTCCCATGTTGGCCTGTACTTCTGAGAAGTAGATGCCAAACAATAGGGGGCCAAGGACCGAGCCCTGTGGGACACCACTTGTGACCGGCTTGGAGTCTGACACAGCGCCAGCAACTCTAACCCTGTGGGTTCTGTCCTTAAGCCAGTTTGCAACCCATCTTGTGACATATGGGTTTACATTTAAGCTGGTAAGTTTTTCTACAATACCCGAGTGGGGTATTGTGTCGAAAGCCTTTGCAAGGTCAAGGTAAGCTGTATGGACTGCCTTTCCCTCATCAATGGCCTTGGTGACTGGTTTCGAAGAAGTCGACCAAGTTCAAAAGGCATGATCTTCCCTTGACAAAGCCAAACTGGGTCGGGTCCAATGTCTGCAAGTCCCCTATATCTTTGTTTATGAGCTCCATTATGATCCTCACCATAGCTTTGCAGACTAGACTTGTTAAGCTTATGGGGCAGTAATTACCAGGGTCTGTAGAGGCGCCTTTGTGGAGTGGGACCACAGTTGCCGTACGCCACTCCTTGGGCATGTATCCTGTGGTAAGGCTGAGATTAAACAGCTGCCTTATGTGCGGGTTTAATTCCTCATTTAGCTCGTGTAGCACACAGCCGGGGACACCATCCGGTCCCATTGATGCTGTGTTTTTAGCTTTAGAGAGAGCAGCTTTCACCTGCGCATTTGAGATGTCCGGGAGGCTACACTCGGCTGGGATAGTTATCTCTCCTTTGGGGGGGAGAAGGGGGTGAAGTTTGCACTGAACCTGTCTGCCAGTATGTTGGCAATGTCTGTGGGTTCAGTGATTTTTGTATCATTTTGGACTAATTCTGAGCATACCTGGGAGTTTCCACCCAGGTTCCTAACATAGCTGAAAAAGGCCTTATGATTGTCCTTTGAATCCATGGCAAATTTTCTCTCAAAATTGGCCTTAGTTGATTTTATGAGTGCTCGTATTTTTTTACTAATAATGATCAGGGGTGACTTCCCTTTTATGGATTTTGTTCTATCATGTAATAGCTTTCTCCTCTTATTGTAAAGTTTGTTAATGGCTGGGGTCCACCAGACTGGACGTTTGCCCTTTGTGGAGAGAGTCTTGGTTTTATTTGGGATTGCCTGATCCATGCAGTCCTGGAGGTGTTCATAGAAGGCATTTGTAAGGGCTTCCGCAGCTTGGGTTGCGGTTTCCTCTGGCTCAGGGGCCTTGAAGGATACCACACCAGTCTTGAGTAGTGTGAAGTTTGCTTTAGAGAAGTTCTTCACTATGGTCTTTTTGTTTGGGGTGGGGCGGGATGTGGATTTCCAGTGAGATTAGTTTATGATCAGATCTCACCAATGAGGGATATACTTCGTGTGGAGCATTTTGTCCCCATGTTTGTGACAATGAGATCTAGTATATTTTCTCCTCTTGTGGAACAGTGACTAGCTGTTCCATGGCATTTGAATTTATGAACTCCAGGAACCATTGGGCTAGAAAGTTAGGGCTTGAGTAATGTTCCCAGTCTATATTCGGGTAGTTGAAGTCACCCAATATGATGGTGTTTGGAGATACATTTATACCCTCCAGTGTCTTCAGGAAGGCTGTGTGGGGTTCCTGAGTTTGAGAGGGTGGCCTGTAGCATGCTACAATTTGTAGAGCAGTTTTGCCTATGGTTAGTTGCACCTGGATGGTTTCCAAAGCTTCGTGCGTTGCCACCAACCTGGAGGTGTGGGTATCCTTTATGAATATGGATACACCCCCTCCTTTTGTGGGGTGGTCCGGGTTTTGGGGCCGGAACGCATGATATGAGGTAAAACCTAATAGTGCCGGGGTGCTCTCAGGAGCCTTGAACCAGGTTTCAGTTACAGCACAGACATCGATGTTCTCCATACTGAGAAGGGCCTCGAGTGCATGCATTTTGAGATTTAGACTTCTGGCATTGAGCAGCATTACCCTCAGTTTCTTCCCATTTTGTTTTCTAGGGTGGTAGGTTTAGAATTTGAGCCTTGCCTAAAAAGGCACTATGGGGTGGCAAGAGCCTTAGCCAATATCCGGAATCCCAGGGTGACAGGTGCAAGCCATCCCTTGGAAGCAGCGTGGCTCGTCAAGCATGTCATCCCAGGCAGACAGACACTGGATCCCCTTTGAATGACACCAGACATTAAGCCAATTGTTAAAGCTGATCATCTTGTCTCTATATTGTGGCATCATTCTTGGTGAAGGAAGGATACTGCTCAGGGTTAGGGTCATACCTGCCTGGGCTACATAATCAGAGAGCTCCTCTATGTCTCTTTTCATGTAGTCCAGGGAGGTACGTCTCAGGTCGCTCACACCAGCATGGACAATGACTGTGTCATATTTGTACTTGCTGTGGAGTGACCAGTGCTTGTGTTATGTGGCGGATTCTAGCACCCGATAGGCAGCTTACTGTGACCCTCTCCTTGTTCAGCCTGGTGAGTGGGATGTCAGTGTGTCTGACTATGGAGTCACCTATGACAAGTATGTTTGGTGTTGTATTTGGCCTTAAGGGCTGTGACTGCTTTGCACACTGCTTTTGTGGTTTATGTGTTGCTTGTGGGGTGTCTTGAGGTAGCAGTTGTTTGGGTGTCTGCTTTGGAGGCCTCTGCTGTTTAGGTAAATTTTTACTCAGAGCCTCCGAGTAGGTCTTTGTGTGTTTATGTGTTTGATTCAGTGGAGTGGTAGCATTATGTGAGGCTGGTTTAGTGGTGTGTGTAGTTGCCTTCTCCTCCTGTCTGGTCTTGCCAGTCCTGAGTTGAGAGAGCTCAGCCTCCAGTTTGGCTAAATAGCTGCATCTCTCCCAAGTATTTGTGTTATGTGGGAGGAGGAGAGGGTTGTCTGTGTACATGAGGCAGTTATAACATTGCCTCAAGATTCCCAGATTCACCAGCTGGACCGGAGAGGAGATTGACAACTGACCTTTGGACATGCTAGAATAATATTGGGAAATCCTTAATTGAAAACAAGGGCCAGTGGGGAGTGAGGGTGTAGTGCTTTTAATTTTTAGTGCTGACTTATATAATTGCTTTAGTGAGCAAGTGCCAGGTAACTTGAGTGCAATGTGTTACAAGTAACTAAATGCAAAAACGACAAACAGTAACTTTCTTTCCTTTCAAGTGAAACAAGGAAATAAGTACAGTAAGCGATGCAGATATCACTAGTGATCCACAGAAGCGCTGAGAAGTTGTGTATTAGGTGGAATTAGCTTCCAGGGAAATAACAAGCAAACAAACAACAAGCATATAAACAAAGCTAGATTCAGCAGGCCTGGATCTAGTCTATGCTAGAGCAAACAAGGTGTACCAATTTCAGTAAGATACAGTTCAAATATTCAGGCACTATAAACCTTTAACCAGAAATTCCCAGCTCGGAAGGGCAGAGTCCAGCCTCTTCTCCCACAAGAGTGCAGACCACGAACCTTCTTAATGTAAAATAACTGGCCTGAAGCTCAAGTGCCTAAACCAGAACTAATACACTTTAAGAATAACAGACACTGGGCTCTCAATCAGCAGTTCCCAACTTAGAAGGATGAAAGCTACCTGTCCTGCCACCACAGTGCTTGCCACAAACCTTCCTAATGTAAAACAACTGGTCTGAAGCCCAAGTGCTTAATCCAAAAGACTTGAATGATAGCTACACTTTAATCAAGTTACAACCAAGCAGTAATAAATACCATTGAATACTTTAGAGAATGTCTGGATTAGTGCTCAAGTTACACAAACAAAGCTAGATCCAGCAGGCCCGAATCCAGTCTATGCCACAGCAAACAAGGCGCACCAACTTCAGTAAGAAACAGTTCAGATATGCATGCACTATAAGCCTTTAACCAGAAATTCCCAGCTCAGAAGGGCAGAGTCCAGCCTCTCCTCCCACAAGAGTGCAGACCACGAACCCTCTTAATGTAAAATAACTGGCTTGAAAGCCCAAGTGCTTAAACCAGAATTAATACACTTTTAGAATAACAGACACTGAGCCCTCAATCAGCAGTTCTCAACCTAGAAGGATGTAAGCTACCTGTTCTGCCACAACAGTGCAGACCACAAACCCTCTCAGTGCAAAACAACTAACTGGTCCGAAGCCCAAGTGTTTAAACCAAAAGGCTTAGAATGAGTTACACCAAGCAGTAATAAATACAATTGAGTATTTTAAGATGATGCAAAAGTAAAAAGAAGTAGGTAGAAACACAAGTACAGTAAAAGCAGATGAAATTTTTTTTTTTTTTTTTTTGAATCCCAACTTAAATCTTTACTTTCATATTTATATAAAAAATGACAATGTACACTACCTCTAAATACTCCAGATGCATTCTACTGCTTACTACTAATAAAATATCAGTATATAGGTTCATAGGCTCATAGGTAAGTGCTAGGCTATCTGCCCATGGGCATCTATAAGCCTAGCCAGAGATTGATGGCTTTCACCTCCCCATTAGATTAGTAACCTGGGCCTCTGTCAACAGGGCTCCTGAAGTGATCCCAGGGTAGAACTTACGATCACTTATCAAGATGTCTCTTGAAGGGGGTCAGAGAGGAGCTCTGTCGAATATGGATTGGGATTCTATTCCAGAGTGAGGGGAGTCGCTGTGACAGGAATCCATCCCTCCAGCATGTCCTGTTCATTTTGTACATAGGTTCAAATCGTTAGAACGAGTGGTTCTGAGGGCTCTCATTTTTTTGAGGTAATATGCTTACATATGAAGTTATTTTTGGTTTACATGCCTTTTTTCCTCACAAAAAAACAAGAAAAATAATGTTAAAATTAAGGAAAACTATCTGCTTCCTGTGATAAGCAATGCATTTTATTCTACTAGAAAATGTGGAATTAGCTGTTTTGATACAATACAGGCCAACTCCATACTACAGCTTAACTAAAACATGCAGCCTGCATCCTTCAGGCCACAAAGGTGGGACTGCCACATTAATTAGATAATTCATAAAGAAGAGGGCCCTACAAGCAAAACTACTTGCAGACTGTCTTTTTGCTTTACACATGGTTAAGCTATAGAAACATAGACTATGGCACCAGAAAAAGATAGTTTGGCCCACCTAATCTCCAGACTAGCATATCTGTTTAGATAAACCAACAGCTTACTTTACACTTCTGATCACACCAAAGATCTTATTTATGCCTGACTCAAATTTTTAAACTCATTTACTGTTTTAATAGCGCATATTTTCAGTTAGACTAATTAAATCATTCATCACCTTTTCTGTGAAATAGTCCTTCCTCTTACTCCTCTGAGATGTGCGTGAGTTCAGATTGTGTCCTCTTGTTCTGTAACGTCTTTTGTTTTTAATATGGCAACCACGTGCACTCTACTACCATTACTGTGGTGCTTAAATGTTTTTATACCGCTTTTAAGAATATATATATATATATATATATATATACATATACATATACATATACATATACATACTTACATTTATGAAAGTTTGTGGAGGCTCTGTGTGTGTGACATATGGTGTACACAATGCATCACTTTCTCATGGTGAACTAAATTACCTCTAAACTGTCCACATCATTAAAAAGATGAGGTCTGTAGAACTGCTCATTGTCAGTTTGTGAGCTCTATCTGTATAAGGCACAACAACTTTTTGTTTTGTTTTACCACACCTCTTTGTATAAGGAATAATAACTTTTTTTTAGTTTGTTTTACCATGCCCTTTTGTTTACAGCCAAGAATTCAAACAGCCTTTCTGACGCTCCCCCTCATAATAGCTGCATACGTTTAGTTAATCAGATAAGATGAACCCCTGACCCCTTCCTCATTTGTAAATACCAACACTTTCACACAACACTCTGCACTTGTTTCAATTTAGGTTACCTCACAGATGCACTGAATTTAAGCAATCATGCTTAACACCATCTCTTTTACATTCACAGTTAACTTTTTTCTGAACCTACTTGCACAGCAGTCATGCTGCAAAACTTAATGTAAAAAAAAACAAAAAAAAAAACACATCTTTCCTCCATAACCTTCTACTATGTCACTTAATATCACACTTTCTAAGCTTCTGCTTGGTGTCAGAAAATACTGACTTTTTATGTGAATACATTATTCATTAACCAAGAAAAAAAATCCAGGCTGAAAATTTTGGAGGATAATTGTTTTGTCTATTCATCCCCATAGAGGAAACCAATAGCTTAACATTAATCATGAATCATCCCTTACCTTATACACACTTACTGTGTCATGCAGGAACACAAAACTGTGACCGGAATGTCTGGGAACACACAGAACACAGAGAAAGGCCTCATCCTCCTGGCAGAACAACTCCAGTCTCCATCTGTGCTCCCCACAGCACTGCTCTGTTCTCCCATTTGTAACACACAGATTCTGCATCTCTTCTTTATCTTTGCAGTCTGTTTCCTGCATTGAATGCCCCAGCTTCAGTTCGTAGGATCTTTGAACCATACTGACCAACTTTCAATTCACTATAGACTTTTTCAGTGGGAAGTTCCTGTCTACATTTAGAACAGGAAAGTTTTGTTACACTGTATAAAATCCTGTTAAGACAGACTTTATTCATCTAGTGTCAACAACACAGACTCAGCAAAGTTTCAGGCAAATTGACAAATTTAAGCAATACTCACAGCCCACAATCTGCAAGCCATGTGAATAGAAACAATACGTTACAGTTTCATTTTCAGAGCACAGGAAGTAGAATGTGTTGGGAAGTGACCGCCTCCATTTAAAGGGGCAATGCAAAGTGTAGTTCAGAGGTTTTATTTTCTGAGATGGAATGCCAGTCTTTTAAGCAGTTACTTTTAGTTTCAATGTTCAGACTTTAGATATAGCTAGTAAAAGATAACTACATTATGCATTTTAAGAAAATCACACACACACACACACACATATATATATATATATATATATATATATATATATATATATATATATATGTATATATATATATATATATATATTGAATACACACACACAGACATATATTTATAATCCGACTGGGCCATGGGCCCATTTTCAGTGGAGGCTTGGGGAGGAAAGCTCCAAAAAACAAAAAATATTGCAGTAATAGGCTTAGTAATTCAAACAGTAATTACAATATACAGATATTACAATACACAGTTAAATTGTATTTACAGTGGTGCAGTGGTAAACATTGTCACCTTTCAGTAAGAGGTTCTTTGGTTTGATTCTTGGCTAGGGTGCCTTCTGTATGGAGTTTGTATATCTTCCCTGCATTTGTGTGGGTTTCCTCTGTGTACTCCAGTATCCTCCCACATTCCAAAGGCATGTGTGTGCAGTTTTTTCCCCGGGACTTCACTGAAAATAGGCTGTGTCCTTGTCAGACTTTCTCGGTCAACAAATGTTAAATAAATAAAAAAATACAGTAGAATCATATAGCCATATCTATCTATCTATATATATATATATATATATATATATATATATATATATATATATATACATACACACACACACACACACACACACACATATATATATATATATATATATATATATATATATATATATATATATATATGGTTTACCTTCATTTGGTCGACACTGACACTCATTTGACTGAGACCAAATGACTGAAACTTCATTTCACTGACAACTTATTTCATCGACAGTTATATATGGCTTATTCCCCACTGTACAGCAATCCTGGAGTTAGAATATATAGTAAGGGAGGTGGGGGCACAGCCTCCCAAAATGGGGGGTTATATCTGTATTGGTTTCTGTAAACAGTTGTTCATTGCACTTGTCAGTATAAATCTATACAGTGTATAATGTTTATTATACGTGGGGGGCTTCGCCCTCACACACCCCCATTGTGGGGGACTGTGCCCCCCCTTACTATATATTCTAACTCTAGGATCGCTCTACAGAGGGGAACAAGCCATATATAACTGTCGATGAAATGAGTGTCAGTGAAATGAGTTATCAGTGAAATGACGTTTCAGTGATTTGGTCCTGCTGATTTAATTCACAGTGAAATGAACTGCTGACCAAATTAAGGTAACCCATATAAATATATATATATCAATACAGATAAACTCCATTTTTATCCCCAAACCATACTTTCTTTTATATTTAATCTCCCTTTACTGATGAATTTTCCCCTCCTTTATCTATTTATTTTCATTTATTTTGTCTACCAAGTTCCATCAACTGAGTGAGAAAAAAGGAGGTATACATGCCCCATTTCTGATATACTTACTTATGAATAATTAATTTTCTTCCAGATAAGAGAGCTCGTCTGTAAACCATTTTTTTAACCCATAAACAAGGCTCGCTGCAAAACATAGATACAGAATTAAGTGCAGGAGCAGCTTCCTTCCCCAGCTCAATACCCATAATGTAATCAGACAAAGAAATAGAAAGGACAGACGGCATCAGCTAAATTCCCAAAGTCAGAATGCAATTAAAATGCGATGTCAGTGAGAAGCATTTAGAAGCACAGGACGTAGTGAACGTCTAGGAGCACAACAACAAAGTGTAAGCTTCAATTAAGATTCAAACCTGGATCCTCCAGATCATTGGCCCAGCTGTTCAAATCATTCAGCTACCAAAGCAGCTTATTCTTTTCATGAAAATGGTCAGTGGACCAGCCAGTTTACCTGGATAGATAGATAGATAGATAGATAGATAGATAGATAGATAGATAGATACATTGATAGATAGATAAAAGATATCTTCCCTGTATACATTGAACTGTCTGTGTATGGATTACATATTGAATGCGGGAGAGATAAATGCTTCAGCTCTCATCTGTGCTTCAGTAGTTTTCATGGATAGATCGGAGTCCGGTGGACAGACTGGGAATGTAACTCAAATGATGAGAGATGTCTAAAAAGGCTGACCTTTGTTTAGCAAGCAGGAAACAACACCTAGCACTGCATCAGGGTATAACAGAATCCATGGCTAGTAGCCTACACAGTTGCAGCAGGTTCTATAGGCAAAGGGGGTGTGTCACTGGTTCCAGTAATGGGTGAGGTGTTTGCATTAAATGATTCCAATATAATAAAGCTGGATGTGCACTGCTTAATTTTCAGTAGAGATAGGGTGGGGAACACAGCCACCTAAGGGAGATAACAGTCACATCAAAACAGTAGTGATGGATTGTCTTGTGACTGCAGTTGCTCCAGATTGTCACAAGTGCCAGTACCCTTTGCTCATAGGAGGTAAAAGCACTACTGCTAAGAATGATACCTCATTACACATACTGTAATTATGTTAAGCCTGAAGTTGTAGACAGGAGATTTACTTACCTGGGAAACCCACTCCAGCAAAGATCATGAGATGGACACCTTTTCAGCTGCTATTGAAATGGGTTTATTTGGACTGGGTGAGGCAAGGAGATAATCTGGGGGAAGTTTCTTATGATACCCCTACAGATATCCTGATAGGAAATGACTTTTATGATTCAGCTTTGTATATTCAGTTACACACATCCAAATATAGAGACCAGCACATAGGAGAAGGTATCTCTGGGGGCACCTAGAAAGTATCCACAATTCAAATGGAGAATAATGATGTAGTTGCTTCATGAATAAATGGGGTAATTGTAGCAAGCCTAAATCAAAGTTAAATGTGCCAAAGGGTGCGGGACTCAGAGAGAAAGGGCCTACTTCAGGGGAATGGATATTTGTTAGCAGTAAGCATAAATCTGAGCCACAGTTGTCAAATAACACTAGACATCCTACTGAAAGAAATCTAGGGAGGATTACAAACAGGGAGAGAGCTGGAGTTATGACAAGCATACCTGTCAGATCTTATCTTATAAAACGTGAGTGAGGTATCCAAGGAGGTTAGTGACTCTTGGGTTAGAGGGAGTCTGTATCCAGAGACTAGGGGCTATTGTGCATAGAATGGACTGCTGAATGGGGGGGGGGGGCAGTAGAAGGAAGTAACACAGCAGATGGTAGTTCCAAGGGCCTAGTGTTAGGCACTTCTAGCTATAGCCCATGAGATTCCTTGTTCAGGCAATATAGGTGTCAAGTACACACAAAAAAAAAAAAAAAAAAACAACAGCAGGTTTTTGCAAAGCCAGTTAAATTTTATCACTCCTTACTCCTTCTAATCACTTTTCACTCCTCTTACTATTGACCCATTTTATTATATAACAATGTATAATATTGGCATTTATGGCATGGTATTATGCCAACTTTCTAACTCATTCTATTTTTTTTTTACTTATTCTATTCTTTAACTTAAAATCCATTTCTTCATAGCAAAGTTTCTGCTTCAAATAATTAGTATTTGTAAAAGAAAAGAATTGTTTATCTGCTATTATACAATTTAAACCTTGAAATGAGCATTAAATGTGGGAATGTTTTCTGGTTATACCTTATATATCATCAGTATGTTTGTTATAGGTAATAATTATCTTATTCGGTTCATTACTTTAATATGTATGTTCAGATTAATGTCTGTTAGAGAAATACAGTCCAGCAATATTCAAACTTTATAACAATTAATTGTCTATATCATCTAGCTGTGAAATCACTCAGAGACATTTTCAGCTACTACATATGGTTCTCCTCACTATTATGTGAACCATATATTCATATTGTTTGACCTTTTGTAACATTCTGAAATATATCTTCAAGGTGCATACTGGATCTATGCATATAGGTATTGCTTTTAGCTGATTTCTTATGTACAGCTGTTATAACTGCACCATGTTGTGGGCAGGTCAAAGTAATATCCAAAAAATGAATTCTATACTAAGATGCAGCAATTTTAAACTTAGAAAATATGTAGTTCATATCAAATAAGCCACAAAACTTTTCAACTAATCCATTATTCCTTCACAGAGTAAGAAAATTTCAAGAAATGTAGTTATAAAAAATAATTCTTTAAAAAAAAGTCTTGTTCATTAAACACAAATTCATCTTCCCAAATAAATAAAATACTTCATAGCAATTGGCAACAGGAATACCCGTAACTACTCCCCTTCTTAGGGTGTAAATGTATTTGTTAGATAAGAAGACATTAGTTTATAAAACCAATAAAAGCAGATCACACATGGTATTTATAAAAAGTTTGAATAATTAGACAATTTACTTAACTTTGTCCTAATGTACTGCGGTGGTGGTGCTGTGGTAGCGTTGTCGCCTCACAGTTAGATGTTACCCATTCAATTCTCAGTGAGACCATCTTCTGTGTGGCGACATGCATGAATGGGCATTCCTTTGTTGAAGATTGTGCGTTAGGCCCGGCAAGCCAGCACGTAAAAATCTACTGCCAGTCATTACTGGACTGGAGTTCCGCTGTGGCGACCCCTAACCGGGAAAAGCCGAAAGACACAACAACTTAACTTTGTCCTAATAGATTAAACTCCCATATTAGATATTGCAGTAAGTAACAAATCTACAGCTAGTGTACTGAAGATATAATGTTGTCACTTATGTTGTTCATACCACAAGCGTACCTTATCTAAAAATCTTTACTGTTGTTAATAAAACATTATCCTACAGCCGAAACATTTTTCAATTTACATTCCAAAAATATGAAGATTAGATCAGTTGACCACTCCCTAGCTGAGATTATAGGAATCATTGCTGCCTTTTCCGTGTCTATATGGATTTTGCTTAAAGCATAATAAATGGGTATCTTCGGGTGAGGATTATAAAAGTAATTAAGATGATCACTGATGATGTAATTCTTCAAATGCAGATCATAAATAGCAGTGTTTACTATTGCTATAATATTTGACAATTCACTCTTTTCAATTTTCTTAGAAGTGTGTCATACAATAACTATAAACACTGTCAAAAATAATAATTTCTATTTATCATCACTGTTTCCACATCCTTCATCAATGCCTTTTATGATGATATCATGAATGGCCAACAGAGAATTTAATGCTAGTCTCAGTGAAACAGTCAGATATGAATAATATTACTGCCTTGTTTTTCATTATATAATTGGTTGTGCTCATCACCCTAACAAGCCTTTTGAAAGGCATTAATTATGGGGTGAATATATGAAATAAAAGTACTTGATTTGCATAATGGAGCTTGCTGCAACAAGGGGCTTCACTTGAAAGTAAGTTTTAATTCAAATTTCTAGTAAATTTGACAGTTAGGTCTGGCTATTTGAAATATTGTCATCACAGGTGAAGATAAAAGTGAAACCAATACTGAGTTCTGATGCAGTTAAATTATAATCTGAGGCATTAAAACAATATTGCTACTGCTGGTATGCCTTGTACTTTATTGCCAGTCCTTGGCAGCTCTGTCCTGAGCTTTTTCTTTCTGCTCTTCTTCCCCTTGGTAGGTTGTTTGTTGGTCTCTGAGGCATTGCTAGTGGAGTAGTTTGAAGTAGTTCCCTCGAACTGTTCCACTAAAGGGTCCAAGAGCCAGACCAATGTTAGCATCGACATGATTAGGTGTACAACCTGGGAAGACATTCTTGTGGTCACTGAAGCAATCCTGGTGACATCTCAGTTAGCGTCATGTGATCAGATGTAGTTCCTGCATACTGATGTTCATGCTAATCGTGTCATGGGTAACCATAAATTCAGCCTGGGGGTTCCAACTGTGTCCCTCTTGGACAGGGGCAACTGGTGCTGAGGAAAGAACAGGGTAGTGTCATGGGTACACAGAAGGTAAAATGAGGAGAAGAAACTTGGTGTATCAGCTGATAACATGTGACCAACAGCTTTCCCAGTTTAAGGTACAGTGTAACATATAAATACTTACTTGAAGGCAGTTTTTCAAGGAG
This sequence comes from Protopterus annectens, assembly GCF_019279795.1. Classification (NCBI taxonomy): domain Eukaryota; kingdom Metazoa; phylum Chordata; order Ceratodontiformes; family Protopteridae; genus Protopterus; species Protopterus annectens. The sequence goes on along the minus strand of NC_056744.1, from coordinate 1,685,350,642 downwards.
ATTGATTGATGAATTCAGGAAGTTTATAGCAGACATATCCTACCACACTTGAGAATGCTAAGACACCATTTTGTTTTCTTGCTTAAGACACTAATGCAAGATAGAATGATTTTGACTTTAGGCATATTGCTGGAGTGTGCCAATGAATCAGTGTTTGGGTAGCTAGGCATCGGTTATGGCTTTAAGAGAATGGTGTGGGTCATAGTGAGTGGCTTGGTAGATGAATTTCTGGTCCAAAGAATTGAGCCTGCTTTAGTGGCTGGCAGTGGTGTGTTTTACAGCGGTGCTTAACTGCAAATGTTCAGTTGTGTTATGCACTTGCCATGTAGATGAATGGCTAGATTTTAAACTGGTTAGAACAACAGAGGAATAAAGCAGTCAGTAACAGGCTGTGCAGATATGTACATGATAAACATGGTTTATATCTACAGAAAGGCTGAGCTTTGGATTAGTACAAAGCACAATTTTATTGCTACGTTGGACAAATAGGTTGTGCTTAATCATGGTACCAGTTTGACTGAACTAATGAGTTTTAGTAGGCATTTTTATGGAATTTGGAAGACAGAGGGCCAGATTCAGGAAGGCTTACACGGAGTTCAAGAGTAGTGTAAGCCTCCGTGTAAGCCTCCTGATTCAGGAACAGCCCAAATCTCCGTGTAAGAGACAGCTAACACGTCTCTTACACGGACTGGCGGAAATGCTCAATACCTCATTTGCAGCTCCAAGATATGCAAATGAGGTATTTGAGCGATCCACGCAAAACCAGTCCGTGTAACGGACGTGTTAGCTGCAGAAATGTACTCAGCTGACAACTGAGTACATTTCTGCAAAATTAAAAACGGAGCTATGTCAGCTCCAAATAAAGGGTGCATATGTTTCAATAAGCATGCCAATGGCCAAATATGTGGCCATTGGCATGAAAAGTGTTGCAAAAATAAGTTATATAACTTTTTTTCACGGGATTTCTGGGTTTAACTGCAGCACACCCGCGCAAACGGGGTGCGCTACCTAAAACTAAAAACCGAAGCTTATAAGCCCACAATTGTGGGATTTATGTAGTACATTGAATGTCAATGGAAGGACTTGCAGACCAAAAACAATATGGCCTCCGTGTAGTGGTTGTCAAGGGGGGGAAGCTCCGTGCAAGACATGTAACTAGTCATTACTAGGCAATCCTATGTAAATGAGGGTTACAATACTGAATCACACTGCCACATAGGTAATGAGCACTTTCTGAGTAGTGTAAGACTTAGAGAAGGGGGAGGAACAGAGTAAGAGGTAGGTGACATCACGGGGGGGAAGGATAGAAACAAATGTACCAGATTGGAGGGCAATGTAAGGTAACAGATGACAGACAGACATCAGGGAGGGAGGTGTGTCTCAACAGAACACTAGGAAAGTCAAGAAATTGAGGGTATACGCTATCCCTACACTCAAACTTTCTTGATATATGTGCATCTTGCGCTGCAGCGTGTAAGGCAGGTTTAACATGTGGGAGCGTGTTGCAAACTGTTTACAACGGTTTGCGCGGGCGCACGTGTTGAAGGCAGTGTGCTGCGTTTTAACATAAATCACACCGTGTAAGGATGTGTGCGCGCGTTTAAGTGACTGTGAGCGTGTTTAAGCTGGTGTGCACATTGCTCCCCCCAGGAAACAGAGAGGAAACAGGAAACAGCTAAAATACATAGAAACTGCCAGAAGCTACTACTAGAGTTAATTGGTGGAAACAATTAGAAGCAGGCAATTACACAGGCAGACTAGAAGCCCAACCCAGCACTTAAAACACAACAAAGAGCAGTGCAGGCTGTTTCTCACAAGAGATACTGCCAGAAACTAAGCTATCAGAATTGAAAACTGAAAAAAAGCTGAACTCAGAACAGAAATGCTAGGGGCTGCCATGGCTATTATAATCAGGCATAGGCGAATTGCTGAGGGTGGTGACAATGCAGACGCTGACAGACAACCCAGAGTGAGGAGAAGGAGAAGAGTATACAGGCCCAGGGTCACCTACCATGGGTTACATGAGCTGGAGATAGTAGAGCGCTACAGAGTGGACAGAGACCTTCTGCAGCAGATTGTTGAGCTGTGCAGGCCACATCTCACACACAGAACCAACAGAGGGGAACCCATCCCAGTAGAAACCAAGGTATGTGTTGGCCTAAGAATACTAGCAACAGGTACCTTCCAGAGACCAACTGGTGATATGATGGGGATATCACAGACATCAGCCTCCAGAGTACTGCACCAGTTCCTGGATGCCATGTCAGCACATGTCAGTGATCATATATATGTCCCTAATGACCGTGAGGTTGTGGCCAGCAATATGTGTCTCTTCCAGCAAATAGCGGGATACCCTGAGGTGCTGGGTGCAATAGACTGCACGCACATACGCATCAAAGCACCAGCTGGTGAGCGGGGTGGAGCCTACATTAACCGCAAGGGATACCCCTCCATCAACTGCCAGGTCGTGTGTGATGCCTAGGGCATAATAATGAATGTGTGTGCTGGCTGCCCTGGGAGCTACCACGATTCCCACATCTGGCATCTGACGCAGCTGTACCAATCATTTGCCAATGGGGACTTCCCACACGGACACCTAGTGGGGGATGCAGGTTATGCACTTGAGCCGTGGCTGATGACACCCATCAGAAATGCACACACACCTGAACAGGAACACCATAATGAGGCACACGCACAAACACGTAATATCATAGAGCGTGTGTTTGGGCTGCTCAAGTCACGGTTCCGGTGTCTGGACACGTCTGGTGGAGCTTTGCAGTACACACCAACTACATGTACCCAAATGATCATGATATGTGCTATGCTACATAATATGATCCTGCGGAAACAGCTGCAGCAGGACCAGCACAGGGCTGGGCTAAACATCCCCCCACCATTGCCAAGGCCACCACAGGCAGGGGGTGACTCGGAGGAGGAACAACCTGACCTTGTCCCAGTAGGCAGAAGGAGGCATGCCCAGTATGCCCTGGCCTTGGCAAAGAGACAACGCATAGCACATACGCTTGGTCAGTAGGAACACTGGGACTGATACCCGCTCTGACTCACTCATACAGTAACAGGGATGCCTAACATGACACAACCTGCTTCCAAACTTACAGGGAGTGTAGTATGTGTATCTGACAGAGGTGGCCCTGCAGCACCACCTGAGGCATGAATGCCATGTGTTAAGTAATGTAATATCATGTACAATATGCACACCTGAGGACCCCAACTAACATCCATATCCACGCATATGACCCTGCGGAAACAGCTGCACGTCATACAGTGATGTACATGTGCAAAAACATGGAACAAGATACAAAATGAGGGTGACTAGCAATAAATAGCATGGATAACCACACACCCATGTTTGTACCACAACAAGAAGCAACATGGAATAGCCATGGTCAAAAACCAATGGCTAAAACCGACTACTACTATATAGCTTGCTGCAGACCACTGTCCTAATAGCAGGAACTGCCCCAGGCCTATGTCCATAGGTTCATAGGTTCATACTAGGCTATCTGCCCTAGGGCATTAATAAGCCTAGCCCAGAGTTTTGTGGCTTCTGCCACCCCTGCAAGTTGATGGATAATATGCCCATTATTTTGCTGTGCCTCTGTCAAGCAGTAATACTGAGGTTATCCCTGGGGTATACCTGCAATCTCCCATCCATTGGTCAAGATCACACTTGAACAAAGCCAGTGAGGTGCTCAGCCTCACATGTACCAGGATGTTGTTCCACAGCATATGGACTCTCTGGGTGATGAATCTGTCCCTCCAGCATATCCTATTAATATCTGTGTTGAGGTTTAGGTCTCCTGACCTTGTAGTTCTGATGGATATAGAGGTCTTGAGGTGAAGCATGTTCATTAATTCTGGGTTGGACATAGCCTTGTATGTCAGGCACAGGTCACCTCTGAGCAGACGGTAAGCGACTGAATACAGCTGGAATTCCTTCAGTCGGGCAGCATAAGAAATATGTTTGAGACCCTTTCACCTCCTGTCGAGGAATTTGTGGGCCCATCCAATCTGAATGGGGCATTGTATGCAATCATTGGTCTGATGAGTGATGAGTACAGGGGAACAATGACCTCCCTTGATCTAGATGTGAATCACTGCATGATGAGGTGGCCAATGTAGAAGGCCTTCCAAACTACCCTGGCAATGTGAGTGTCAAACAAAGGTCACTGTCAACCTGGGTGCCCAGGTCCCTGATAACCTCCGTTGTGCTTAGAGGATTGCCACCTAGATGGGAAGTAGTGGTAACCTTGTTCTTCCTGAAGGGTATGGTTATGCATTGTTTAGTGTTTAATGTAAGGCCATGGCTGTGGCACCAGTTATCCATGTCTATGAGACCCTTCTGAAGGATGTCTGTGTCAGATGGGTTTCCAACTATGCTTCCCAGTTTGCAGTCATCTTCAAACTTTGTCAGCCATAATCCTCCTGTGTTTGCTCATACTTCTGAAAAGTAGATACTGAACAAATGTGGGCCCAGGACTGAGCCCTGTGGGACACCACATGTGACAGCTCTGGAGTGTGAACTGGCACCAGCAACTTTGACCCTGTGTGTTCTGTCACTTAGCCAGTTTGCAACCCATGCTGTGATGTATGGGTTCACAATTAAGCTGGTGATGTTTTCAATGATACCTTAGTGGGGTATTGTGTCGAAAGCCTTTGCCAGGTCAAGGTAGGCTGTGTGGACTGCCTTGCCCACGTCAATGGCCTGGGTGACTGTTTTGAAAAAGTCAACCAAGTTTAAAAAGCATGATCAGCCCTTGACAAAGCCAAACTGGATTGGATCCAATGTCTGCAAGTCCCCTATGTCTTCATTTAGAATTCCCATTATGATCCTCTCCATAGCTTAGCAGAACAGGCTTGTCAAGCTGATGGGATGGTAGCTTCCGGGGTTGGTGGAGGCACCTCCTTTGTGAAGTGGGTCCACCATTGCTGTATGCCACTCCTTGGAAACATATCCTGAGATGAGGCTAAGATTAAACAGCTGCCCTAACTGCGGGTGTAATTACTCATTGAGTTCATGGAGCACACAACTGGGGACACCATCTGGTCCCATGGATAAAGTGTTTTCTGCCTTGGATTGAGCAGTTCCCACCCCAGCAGTGGAGATGTTTGGTGGGCTACAATCCTCTGGTGTACATACCCCCGCAGTTGGGCGACGGGGGGAGAAATCTGCACTGAACCTGTCAGCCAGTATGTTGCCAATGTCTGTAGGCGCAGTGATATCAACATCATTCCAAACTAAGTCTGAGCATATCTGGGAGTTCCCTCCCAGGTTTCAAACATAGGTAAAAAAGGCCTCATGATTGTCCCTGGAGTCCTGAGTGGGTTTACTCTCAAAACATGCCTCGGATGATTGTATGGGGGAACCCAGTGTTTTACTCACAATGAGCAGGGGTGTCTTCCCTCCTACGGATTACGCTCTATCTCGTAGTAGCTCCTTCCTTGTGTTGTACAGCTTGTTTATGGCTAGGGTCCACCAGACTGGATGCTTGCCTGTGGTACAAAGAGTCTTTTTTTTGGGATTGCCTGATCCATGCAGTCCTGGAGGTGCTGGTAGAAGGCATTTCTAAGTGATACAGTGGCTTGGGTAATGGTGTCCGCTGGCCTGGGGGCCTTGAAAGAGACCACACCAGTCCTCAGAAATGTGAAGTCGGCATTTGAGAAGGTCTTCACTGTTTCTTTTCCCATCTGGGGTGTGGGTGGGATGTGGACTCCCACTGAGAGTAGTCCATGATCTGATCTCACCAATGATGGGTATACGTCTGGTGTTGAACAGTGTGACCCCATGTTCGTGATGATGTGTTCTAGTATGTTGCCTCCACTTGAGGGGATTGGGACCAGTTGTTCCATGGCATTGCAGTGTATGAACTCTTGGAACCTTTGTGTTAGAGTGTTGTGGCATGATTACTGATCCCAGTCTATATGTGGATAGTTGGAATCACCCAGTAGGATGGTGTTTGGAGATACATTTATCCCCTTCAGTGTTTGCAGGATAGCTGTGTGAGGTACCTGAGTTTGAGCGGGTGGCATGTAACATGCTACAAACTGCAGAGCAGTCTCGCCTACGGTCACTGGCACCTGGATGGTCTCCGATGCATCGTGTGTTGCCACCAACCATGAGGTGAGGGTGTCCTTGATGAATATGGACACCAACCATCCTTCTTGGTGTTGTCGGGATGCTGGTGCCGGAATGCATGATATGAGGTAACACCCGATAGTGCCGGGGTGCTGTCAGAAGCTGTGAACCAGGTGTCAGGCACAGCACAGACATCAATGTGCTACATACTGAGAAGGGCATAGAGTGTGTGCAGCTTGAGGTTGAGACCTTGGGCATTGAGCAGCATTACCCTTAGTGTCTTTCCTTTACTGTGTTCTAGGGTGGTAGGTGTAGAATCTGAATCTTGCATAAAAGGCACAATGGGGGTGGCAAGAGCATCATCTGAAATCCAGAAGCCCAGGGGTGACAGGTGCAAGCCGTCCCTTGCAAATCACCGTGGCCTGTCCAGCATGTCATCCCAGGCAGACAGACATTGGACTCCCTTAGAATGACACCATAGTCTAAGCAAAATATTACAGCTGATCATCTTGTCTCTGTTTATGTGGCATCATACTTGGTGAAGGTAGGATACTGTCAAGGTCAGGGTCATACCTGCCTGGCCTACATAATCAGAGGGATCCTCTATGTCTCTTTCCATGTAGTCCAGGGAGGTACATCTCAGGTCGTTCACACCAGCATGGATTATGACTGTGTCAGACCTGTACTTGCAGTTTAGTGACCTGAGTGCTTGCATTATGTGGTGGATTCCAGTGCCCGATAGGCAGCTTACTGAGACCTCCTCTGTACCTGATCTGGTGAGTGGGACATCAGTGTGTCTGACTATGGAGTCACCTATGACAAGTGTGTCTGGCATTGTGTTTGGCCTTAAGGGCTGTGACTGTTTGGCACACCGACTCTGTGGTCAATGTGTTGCATGTGCTGTGCCCTGTGGAGGCAGTTGTGTGAGTGTCTGCTGTGGTGGCCACTGCCATTCTGGTAGACTTCTGATCAGAGCCTCCGAGTGTCTCTGTGTGTCTATGTGTATGATCTTAAGTTGTGACAGTGCCATGTGAGACTGGATTTGTGATGTGTGTGTGGTTACCTTCACCTTCTCTCTGGTCTTGCTAGTCCTATGTTGAGAGAGCTCAGCCTCCACTTTGGCTATATAGTTGCATCTCTCACATGTATGTGTGTTTTATGGCAGAAGGAGAGGGTTGTCAGTGTACATGAGGCAAGTGTAACAGTGCCTCAATATTCCCAGGTTCACCAGCTGAGCAGGAGAGGACACTAGCAACTGATCCCTAGACATGCTAGAAGGAATAGACAAAACAATGTTGGAATACAGGGAGATATCAAGCCCCCCAAGCCACATCATACTGTTTGATTGACAATAGCTACACATACACTGGTGTTTCATAGTGTCATAGTCTACTACTAGGCTATCTGCCCTAGTGCATGTATAAGCCTAGCCATAGTGATGTGGCTATTGCCACCCCTTATAGTGGTAATAAGTGTACAGAATAGATTCTGAATATTGTGCCTCTGACTTAGTAGTGACACATTATGAGCCCCTTACGTAATTGAATAACATGACTGTGTCTCTGTCTAGTCTGTGCCTCCGTCTCATATGCAGTTGTCCAGATGTCTCCTGAAGAGAGTCAGTGAGGGACTCTGTCAAACATGAACTGGGATACTCTGCTAGAGTGTGAGATGCCTCTGAGTTATGACTCTGTCCCTCCAGCATGTCCTATACATGTATGTGCTGAGGTTCAAATCCTCAGCTCTCATGGCTCTGGTGGATTTGGATTGCTTGCAGTGGAGCATGTCCACCAAATCCTGATTGGACATGGTCTTGTATGTCAGGCATAGGTCACCTGTAAGTATGCGGTATGACACTGAACAAAGCTGGACTTCCTCTATTCTGGAAGCATATGACGTGTTGAAGAACCCTGATCTTCATGGTAGGTACTTTTCGGGTGCAAAGGTGCAAAAGGCAGGATCTGCCCTGTACAAAGCTGAACTAGGTGGGAACAAGGGTCCGTAGGTCAGTAATGTGTTTGTGTAAGAGCTCCATGACTCCTCCCATATCTTTGCAGACAAGGCTGGTTAAGCTTGTGTGGTGGTAGTTGCCATGGTCTGTGGAGGCATCTCCTTTGTGGAGTGGGACCACTGTTGCCGTATGCCAGTGTTCAGGTACATATCCTGTAGCAAGACTAAGGTTAAATAGCAGTTGTATATATGGGTCCAGCCCCTTCTGGAGTTCACATAGCATGCAACTGGAGATACCAGCAGGTCCCATGGATGCTGTGTACTTGTCTTTGCTGAGTGTGGCTCTCACATGGACATCCAAGATGACAGTGAGGTTACATACAGCAGTGATAACTATCTTGTTTTGGGGGTGAGGGAGGGGGTAAATCACACTGAAGCTGTCCACCGGAATGTTGCCAATATCTGTCAGGTCACTGGAATATATGTTGTTGTGTACCAACTCTGAGCATATCCGAGGGTTCACAACCAGGTGTCTGACATAACTGAAGAAAGCAGTGTGGTTATCTTCATTGTCTTTGGTGATTTATGTCCCCCAGTTGACCTTGCATGTCTTTATGAGATAATGTAGCTTTCTACTAGTGCTGATCACATCTGTCTTCCCTTTTGGAGATGTAGCTCTGTCTTGCATTAGTAACCCTCATCTGTCATACAGTTTGTTTATGGCTGGGGTCCACCAGACAGGACACTTTCCCTTTGTGGAGAGGGTCCTGTTTCCAGTTGTGATTGTATGGTCCATGCTGTCTGACATCTAGCCAAGGGGAGGTCATTCTGGTTCTGCAGTTATCTTTCATCAGCAGTAGAAATGACCACAACAGCCCCTGTCGGGTGTACCTCATGCACACACATCCAGCACCTGTAAAGTCCACAACAGTACCTCACCAGGAGTATGACAGAGCTGGAACACATGTAATGTGTAGTCTGATTAAACAGAGTGCAGCTCCACACACTGCCATGCTGTCCACCCAGATGCAAGCTGTGCCTGATGTAGAAAGCCATGTCCAAGCTGGAATCAATGCACATGCTGCACCTTGTACAATCTGAATGGCAGGGAGCTATGCACATGAGGGACCTGAACCCCAGCACTGACATATATAGGACAGGCTGTACTGCATTATCCAAAACACAGAAGCCACCCCCACACATGAGTAAACTACCAGTACAGGTTGTCCATAGAGACACCGGTTGAGTCCCCTCAACAGGAATCCTAATGAGTGGATGGGAGATGGGTGGTTTACCCTGGGTATCAATGTTATGTCACAGGTAGACAGAGGCACAGTATACTAAACAAGACATATGACATGGCAAACTACGCACAATGTGTTGATGGACAAACACACTCTCCGACTAGCATTAGGTCAAGATACCTCTTGAACACAGCCAGCAAGGTGCTCTGCCTCAAATGGACCAGGATTGTATTCCACAGCATAGGGAGTCTCCGACTGATAACTCCATCCCTCCAGCATGTCCAACATACATCCCTGCTAAGGTGTAAGTCACCTGCACTAGTGGTTCAGGTGGATCTTCTGAGTCTGAGGTGGAGCATGTCCATTAATCTCTGTTTGGACATGGCCTCGCATGTCAGGCACATGTCACCTCTAAGCAGACGGTATGTGAGTGAATAGAGTGTGAGTGTCTTCAATCTGGCAGCATATGACAGCTGTTGGGGTTCCTTGATCCTTTAGGTGGGGGACAGTCAGGGTGTCTCCAATTGCTGCAGATGTTGGGTGAGATACAGCCAGAATAGGGCATTCGACTCGATCACCGGTCTGATAAGTGAAGAGTACAGCGGAACAATGACCCACTAGATCTGGATGTGAATCCCATCCTGATCAGGTGGGCAATGTAGAAGGTCTTCCTAGCCACTTTAGCAATGTGAGTCTCAGAAGAACGGCGACTGTCAACCTGGGTCCCCAGGTCCATGATAACCTCCTCTGTGCTTAGAGGATTGCCACCTATATGGTAGCTTGGGGTCACCTTGCTTTTCCTGAAGGGTATGTCTACACATGTTGTGCACTTTAACTTCAGGCCATGGCCCTGGCACCAGCTATCAGTTACTGTGAGTCCCTTCTGTAGGATATCTGTGTGTGATGCACTGTCCACTGTGGTGCCCAGTGTGCAGTCATCTGCTAACATTGTCATCCAAAGTCCTCCCATGTTGGCCTGTACGTCTGGGAAGTACATGACAAACAATGGGGGCCAAGGACTGAGCCCTGTGTGACACCACCTGAACTCTAACCCTGTGGGTCCCGTCCTTAAGCCAGTTTGCAACCCATCTTGTGACATATGGGTTTACATTTCAGTTGTTAGGGTTTTCCACAATACCTGAGTGGGGTATTGTGTTGAAAGTGTTTGCAAGGCCAAGGTAGGCTGTATGGACTGCCTTTCCCCAACAATGGCCTAAGTGACCAATTTGAAGATGTCAACCCAGTACAAAAGGCATGATCTGCCCCGGACCAAGCCAAAATGGGATGGGTACAATGTCTGCATGTCCCCTATATCTTTGTTTATGAGCTCAATTATAATCATCTCCATAGATTTGCAGACTACACTTGTTAAGCTTATGGGGCAGCAATTACCAGGGTCTGTAGAGGCACTGCCTTTGTGCAGATGTGCACAACTGGACCCTAACCAGGCTGTTGTGCACACTATGGAAATGTAAAGCAGTGATAGGACTAAAGCCCAGGATACTGACCACCACAGTGAAAGTACTGAAACACTACACTAGACAGTGCTACAGTGTTAGGTCAGTATGAACGGATGTTGACAATTGTGTGCAAAGTATCCCATGCAAAACCTGCAGGCACAGTATACTCCCTGTTTTGTTCACACAAAAAGCATTTGGACAGTAACTACACAACATGGCACAGAACACACAACCATAAACTGGAGGTATTTGTTGAAGGTCACACTCATCCACAAATGTGATGGGCTGCAGAGTTCAACATATGTAAAGCCCACACTGGGCATGCTCACACACTTAGATAAATGAGACATCTTTCACACAACATGCCATGGGAAGGCTGAACTGGGCATGCTCACACACTTGGTCCAAATGTTACTGCTAGCAAATATGCATACGTAAAAAACTATATGCATATGAAAACCAACTATCTCTCCAGAGCTTTGATGTTGAGCAAACATTTGATGGAACACATATCATTAATACCCGGATAAGAATAGGCATTGGTTTTCAGTTGCCAAAGAAGTTCACGTTCTTGCAACCTTAAATATATAAAAATGTAATGTTTGTTGGTTTTTTAGTACATATATATATATAATGAAATTATGCTATATTTTAAAAAGCAAATGTTGGGTAGTTGGTTTAGTTAAAATAGTATATGATATATACGTATATATATTTTTTATGTATGTGTGTGGCTTTAAGCTAGCTATTTATTGCTGTTAAATGGTTGGTTTAACTAAGCACAAGTTAATTATTTAATTGATTTTGGGCTTGGTTTAAGCACTTGTAAATATAAAATGCAATGTGTTTTACTTCTGCTTTGTCTGAAGAAGTGCAAGCAACGTTTAACATGATTGATATATCCCTTTTGGCAACTGGGAAAACACACTACAGGATGCACATACCCCTTTCTAAACGATATCACAATTATGTATGGCTTTTGATTACAGACATGCCACGTGTGTTGTGCACACACAGAATGCCCATGTGTGTGGGTTGTCCCTCACAATAATGCATGACATTGATTACACCGGTTATGGCAATGCACACATGATGTATGTGTGTGCCAAATACACATATGTACCTGTGACTTTCAATAGTTACCATGTGTGATGCCTGCCACATGTGAATACATGGTATTTGCACAGGGTAACATTATGACTGTGGTCTTCTGTGCAGGTGCTGCATGTGGGATGTGTATATACAGTGTGAGATGTAGATGCTATCAGCCTAGTAGTGAGGGATGCACACCTGGTCTGGGGCATAAAGTCTACATGTTGTTGATGTACAGGAGCTGCATGTTTTCACCTGTTGTGGGAGTGGTAAGACAGTATTCCATAGCAATGCAGTGACTGCATGCTAAGAACCATTCAGCTAGGGTGTTGTAGCTACACTTATTTATTAGCATTCAGTAATTTGTCGGAATCCCTGGTGAGGGTCTGATGCCAACCAAGGTCAGGGGTTTACCAGCCTGTGTCACTTGCTCAGTTATCCCTTCCATGTTCCCTATCATGTATCCCAGTGAGCGACATCCCACATCAGCTGTGGTGGCATGGACAATGACTGAGTCATATGTGTCCATGCATCTAACTGACTTGTATGTTGTTGTTACAGTTTGGCCATGTGCTTCCATCTCATACATGTGATGTACATCAATGGGTAGGGGATAGGGTTGACTGTGTACATGTTGCAGCTGTGACATTACTACATGACACACATATTCCACAACTGTACCATAGAGGTGACTGACAACTGACCTTTGCACATGCTACCGGAGTATTGAGATTACATTGGTGATTGACAGCACATAGGGCCAATGGTGAAAAAGAGACATAGGTCCATAGGTTCGTACAGGGATATCTGCCCAGGGTATGTATCCACCTAGCCAGAATGTGTGTGCCTTTCAACATGCATTGTGAATCTGTCTTGCTATGCCCTTTTCCAAGGTTAGTATACTGTGCCTCTTTCTCACAGTGACACATAAGTGATACCCAGGGTAACCCTACAATGTCACATCCAGTCATTAATATCACTCTTGAAGATAGTCACTGAGTCAGTCTGCCTGACCTCTATTGGGATAATAATCAGGAATGAAGGGAGCCTCTGAGTTGTGAATGTGCCCCTCCAGCATGTCCTATGTATATCACTCCTGAGGTTCAAGTATTTCCAGCGTGTATCCTGGTGGGATCTGGATATTCTGAGATGCAGCATGGCCATTAAGTGAGGGTATGACCTGGCCTTCTATGTCAGGCACAGATTGCCTATGAAGAGGCAGTATGTCACTGAGTAGAGCTGCTGCTACTTTAACCAGTCAGTATGTGGCATCTGTTTGAGCACTTTGATCCCCTTGTCGAGGTACATATGTGGTAGCTCCAGTTGCTGCAGGTGTCTGGTAAGGTGCATGCCGACAGGTTCATCATAGTCAATTATGGGCATGATGAGGGATGAGTAAAGGGGCACAATGTCCTCCCCTGGCCTACATGTGGATCCCATGATGATGTGGCCCATATAACATGCTTACCTAACCACTTTGTCCGTGTTGTTGTCAAATGGTAGAATGCTATCAACATGCGTACCCCAAGGTCCATAATTCCTTGGTCTGCACTTACTGGATTAACACATATGTGGTACGTTGTGGTCACTTAGTGTTTGACAAAGGGGATGACTATACTCTTTCTGTCATTCACGTTGAGGCCATGGCTGTGGCACAAGTCGTGTGTTTGCAAGAGTCCCTTTTGGAGGATGCGTGTGTTAGCTGGTGAGTTGATTATGGTGTTCGGTCTGCAGTCACCTGCGACTTGCTGAGCCACAGTATTTCCATGTTGGCCTGTACCTATGACAAATATATAATGAACATGACAGCTCTTAGGGCTGTGCCTTGTGGGACACCACTTGTACCAGGTTGGAGGCTGACATGGCTCCAGCAATTCTACCATGTGTGTTCTGCCCTTGAGCCACTGTGCAATACCCATAGTGACATAGGGGTTAATATGTACACTGGTGAGCTTCCCTAGAATGCACAAGTGGGGTATTGTATCCAAGGCTTATGCAAGGTCCAGGTAGGCTGTGTGGACCTCCTACCCCTTGACAGTGGCCTTGGTGACTGTTTCAAAGAAATCAAACAGGTTTGATAGGCAGGATTTGCCATTGACAAAGCCAAACTGTGTATGGTGACATGTCTGTAGGTCCACAATATCTAGATATGTGAGGTTCATGATGATCCTTGCCATAGCTTTGCAGACAAAGCTAGTCAGACATATGGGGCGAGTAGTGTCCAGGATCCGTGATGGCACCACCTGAATGTTGAGGGACCACTGTTGCTGTATGCCACTCTCTGGCCACATATCGTGTATTAAGGCTGGGATTGAACAGTGGTGTTATGTCTGGGAGTAGCTCTTCTTGTGGTTCATGTAGGACACAGCCTGGGACACTGTCTGGTCACATTGATGCAGTGTTTATTGCTTTGGGAAGGGCATCTCTTACCTGGAGCATCTGTGATGTCAGGGGGGGAAGCACTGTGCTGCGAGACATATTTGCCCTTTTGGTGTGGTGGGGAGAGAAGGCAGCATTGAACCTGTCCACTAGGATGATGGCAATGTCTGTGTGTTTTATATTTTGTGTGACATATTGGATTACCTCTGAGCATATCTGGGTAGCACCACCCAGGTTACTAACATAACTACAGGCAGCCTTGTGATTATCCTCAGTGGCTTGTGGAATCCTCTCTCAAAGATGGCCTTAGACAATCATATGGGTGCCTGTAGTTGTCTTCCAATACTCATCAGTGGTGCCTTCACATTTTGGGAGGTTGTTGTATCATGTAGTGGCGTCATCCTTCTATTGTATAGTGTGTTTATGGCTGGTGTCCGGCGCCCAGGACATCTGCCTTTGGTGAATTGGGTAATGCTTTCATATGTGGCTTCATGATCCATGCATTCCTGAATGTGTCCACAGAATGCCTCTATACAGGTATCTGCAGTCTGGTCCATATTTTCAACAGGCCTTGGGCCTTTGAAGGTTTCCACATCATTTATGAGGGGTGTGCACTTGCTTGACATGAGCTGTTGACAGACGTGCCGCCCTCCAGACAGAGCAAGGTGAGGGTCACAGTCAGCTACCTGTTGGGTGATAGAATGTGCCACATAACACAGGCACACAGGTCACTCCACAGCAAGTACAGCTATGAGGCAGACATTGTCCATGCTGGTGCAAACAACCTGAGACGTACCTCCCTGGACCACATGGAAAGAGACACAGAGGATCTCTTACAGCACCCTCTCAAACTCAGGACTCCCACACAGCCTTCATGCGGACACAGGAGAGTTTAGATTACTCTGCAAACACCATCATACTGGGTGATGCCAGCTACCCAAACATAGACTGTGAACATTACACAAGCCACAATACCCAAGCTCTAAGGTTCCCATTGATCAGACATTCTTTGGCTATGGAACAGGTAACCAACCTTCTCACAAGAGGGAGATATACTAGAGCTGATCTTTACAAACATGAGTACAAACTGCTCACCACTGGGAGTATATCCCTCATTGTTGCAATCAAACCATATACTAATCACACTGGAGTTCTGGATCCCCACATATGCAAACCTCCAACACATCGATGTGTGTGTGTGGGAAATGTCCCTATTAGCAACTGTGACAGTATCGTACAGGATGCAGATCCCCCTTTTGAAACACTGATGATGTCAGGACTGTATAACTATATCACCTGTAGTAAAGTCCTCCAGTAATTTGCATAGGGCGCTCTGCTAATGCGTCTTTCTTCAGTGACATAACGTAGTTAGGTAGGGGTTTGAATCCTGCAAAGGGAATGTATGTGTGTTAGTATGAGTGTGGTTTATGTGTGTGCACTATGCTGGGAGGGTTAACTGCCTTTGCCAACTGGGAGAACACACTACAGGGTGCACATCCCTCCTCCTACACACAGATGATGTCAGCACCCTCTAAGTACAGCATTAGTAAAGATTTCTCCAACTACTGCAAATAGCACACTCTGCTAATGTGTCTGTTTCTACTGTCATTGCACAGTTAGGTATGGGTTTGAATCTTGCAAATGGAAAGTATGTGTTTTACTGTTGGTGGGGTTAGTGTGTGTGCACAATGATGGGGTGGGATGTGGCTTTTGCCACATGGGGCTATGCACTGCAGGGTGGTCATTACCCTTAACAAGCAGTGATGTTGATAGCACCCTATACAAACAAAACTACAAAACAGAAGGTGGTGGTACTGATAACACATGTAAGGTAACACTTCTTCAAGTAATGTCCATAAAACGGAGTAGGATAATCAAACAATTCTTTTATTCTAGACAGACAACATGACAACAGACAACTAACTGCCAGTACTCAGTATAGTGTTACATGCTACTGTAACACGCACATGTACCGAATATACCTAGATAGTGTTCTGAAGCCTGAATGTGGCAAGTGTGTGGATGTGGGATGTGTCTGTGTGTGCATTTCCGTATGGGAAACATGTTTGATGTGGCAATCAGGGTACTACAGTACCTGATGCACATTACATCTTTCAACTGATGAGGTTGCCTGCACCCTGTGAGTACAGGTAGAGAAGGGGATGCCAGTAGTAAACAACATAGTGCACTTCTCAAATGTGTACCTGTCATGTATCAACAGCTACTCATGTAGGGTGATAAATAATGGGAATGGCAGGTGAGCGTGTGTATGTGTGTGGGTAGCAGGGTGTGTATAAATGCATGTGTGACAGAACAGATACATGTAGCTGCATCTACATAACAGCACAAGATGCGCATTGCCATAGTCAATGTTAGCATGTGATGGTGTGCAGCTGGTACACTTTGTTAAGTAGTATGGGTGCAGATAACAATTGAGGACATTCATACAGTTACTGCAGCAGGACTGCTGGGATATACACACAATTATACTGCAACAGTCAACAGTTACCAACATGTTACTACTTATACACATCTATGTAGTCACCCTGTGCATCAGCAACGTGTTTACCTTTACCTGCACCGATGTTGTAGTATGCAGGAGGTGGCACAGTGTCATCATATGCACAGGGTGTGGGTTAGGTATGCCCAAGCCGGCCACTGGTAACACCAATTGACATGTGTGTGTATGTGTGTTTGTGAGGGGCAGCAGTACAGGGTGGACCGTTGTTGGTTCAGTGTGTGTGTGTATGTGTTTGCCCTAGGTGTTAGGTTTCTGCATGTGTGTAAGCACGCACACAGTCCCACATAATGGCTGCCATGTACAGGGTTTTGTGGACAGCCACAGACTGCACCTGTCAGGTCATCCAGATCAGTGTCTGTGGGCACGGACACGGTACCTGTGCCTGGCAGGGGTGCTACGGGCGTATCCGTACTAACCCAGACTGGGTACTGTCATCGGAAGCAGGGGTGTGTTGACTGGACACAGTTCCCTGCTGGGACTGTCCAGAGTCACGTGCACGTGGTCTCCTGGGGCGTTTGGATGACAGCACAGACCCAGCATTGCTGGGGCTGGTGCTGGCACTTGAGGCGCGCGAGTGGGCCTGTTGTCGTCCGCGGCCACTACCAGCTGGTGCTCTTGCTGGCATACGGCCACGTCGACGTCACAAACGCACACCATCGCCCTGGCCCATGGACATCTGGTTGTGGAGCAGCTGTTCTATGCCCCCACAATGTCTGTCAATGACATCTGTGAAGTTACGGATAGCATTCGCAACATCACGCATGCCGTCTGTCATGGCTGTGCGACATGCTCTCAGCTCCCTCAGACCCTGTCTGGTGTACCTTTCCATACGTGCCTGTGCCTGCATGACAGTTCTAAACATAGTGGAGGTTGACATACCTCCTTGGGCACGTCGGCCAGAGGCAGTACGGCCACGGATGCCCGATGAGAACCCATGGGCGACTGTCTGCGTGGTACCATTGGAGGCCCCTGCTCATGGCTGCCTTGTGGGGATGCATGTACCACAGGTACCACATTACCCTGATCTATGCCCACTGCTGACTGTCCATCACCTAGGGACAATGGTGACAAAGGATGTAATGGCAGGATGACTGTGCGCATTGACGGGGTTGAAAGCTGTGTACTGTCAATTGGCTGACCAATGGCGGACCCAGACACACCTTCCTGCACCATTACAGACATTTCATCATCATCAGTACCTGGGGCACAAGCTTCAGGTTCCCTGCTGCAGGTCACCAGAGCAGCACCAGAACCTACGGAGGAAAACATGGAACACAGATTACAGTCTCAATACATATTTGACAGAGATGCACTTCAATACTAATGCACACATTCAGAAATGGACACATGCACTCATGGACACTAACATACATGCACACTTGGGCACAGGCACACTTGCACACATGCACACCCCACAGTAAACACACACATCAGTACCGTGTTACACTACTCAATTTACTACCTGTCAGTTACAGTTATTGTGAACACAGTCACCAGCATGTCTACTACAGAGTTACACTACTCTTCCTAGTTTTATAAATTGTTTTACAGATAATGTTAAAAAGACTCACCAGCATGTATGGCCTGCCTCATTGCTAGATGGGAGGGACCTGGAAGTGTGAAGAGAGTAATGTCAGTGGGCACATGTGTGCCATTCGTTTTGCACATGATACAGTACAGTAGTACACTAGCTCCCTTATACACATCAGCTGCACATCATGTCTGTATATATATCATGATGACAGATACATACCACATGAACACCTTATGCGTGCATGAAGTAACAGCGTACAGAACAGTCATATGTACATACCAGGAGTTAACTCTAATCTCACCCTTAACTCTCTTCAAACGTCAACTCAAACTGTACTTCCAAAACCACTGGCTTTGTTCTTCTTGGAGTCCAGGCTAACGTCCCTCTCCCTACCCTCTCTTCACCTTTAACCCCTCATTGTGCATAGAAACTAGCTTCTACCCTGTTTCTTTCACCTTGATGTCCTTCTATGCTCTGACCTACTTCTCCCATCCCTCCCACCTCCTCTTGACTGTCTTCCTTCTTTTCCTCACTTCCCTTCTTGACTCCTGCCTCTGCCATATCATTGTATCTGTCATACTCCTTCTACTTCTCTACCCTTCTGAGCCCTAACTATTATGTATATGGCTTTTGCCTTATTGCATAACCATTATGCTTTAGGTAGGATTGCTTTGAAACCAACGGTACATTGTGTATGACTCTAAACTGTTTGACTTCCTTACATGTATGTTGATTTAATTAACAGGCTGGTGTACAATTCTATTATGTTGGCTGTCTGTATTAACAACTTGTCTGTCTGCCTTTATTACGTTATGTGTGGAGCTTTTCTCCACAGGCCTCTACTGAAAATGGACATATATCCAGCTAGAGCTAGACTATCTGGGTCAACAAATGTAAAAGTAATAACAATAAATGAATATGGCATCTTACCTGCACACTCGTTATCTTGCTGCTGTGTGGATCCAACCTCCATCAGGATGCATGATTGTTGCTGTTGTTCTGGGGCTGGATCCACAACACTTAGCAGTAGCCCCTCCTGTCTGGTGAGGGGGGATGTGTGGCCACCCCCCCACCTGTGGCAACCTGTTGCCTGCGGATATCTGCAGCACGCTGGCGGACATTTCTTATCAAATCACTGCAGTGATGTCTCACCTGCTCATATGTCCTATCATGCATGCCAACATCATTTATCCTGCTAACGAGGTTTTGCCACAGTGCAGACCTCTCCTGCTGATTCTGGGTGGTGCGTGAGAACAGGATGGCATAGTCACGCACCAGGCTCTGGTGAATCACGTCATCCTCTGCAGCAGAGTAGGCAGGGTTCCTTTTGGTGCCATGTCTATCTGGAAAGGTACACAAACAGGTTATCAGCATAGTATCTCAACAATACATGGTACACATTCTATACAGGGAGTGTTAACTTCTACTTATTACTGCTTGGTTAAAACTTGATTACAGTGTAGCTATTATTCTATGTCATTTGTACTAAGTACTTGGCCTTCAGACCGGTTGTTTTACATTAGGGAGGTTGGTGGCAAGCACTGTGGTGGCAGGACACATATCTTTCATCCATTGAAGTTGGGAACTGCTGATTGTGGGCCCAGTGTACAAGTGTATTACTTCTGGTATGGGCAGTTGGCCTTCAGGCCAGTTATTTAACATTAACGAGGTTTGTGGTCTGCACTCGTGTGTGACAATAGGCTGTACTCTGCCATTCATAGCTGGGGACATCTGGTTTCAGGTTTATAGTGCCTGCATATCTGAGCTGTATCTTACTGACATTGCTACACCTTGTTTGTTGTAGCAAACACTACATCCAGGCCTCCTGGATCTACCTTTGTTTATATGCTTGTTATCTGTTAGCTTGTTATTTCACTGGTATGCTACTTCCACATAGTACACATCTTCTCAACACATCTGTGACTCACTACTGATATCTGCATTGCTTACTGTACGTACTTTCATGTTACACATGACAGCAAGTGACTGCTTGTCATTGTTGCATTTACTTAATTGTGACACATTGCACTTAGGTTACCTGGCACTTGCTCACTGACACTTTTATATCAGTCAGCAGTTGTAGGTAATGTCAGTACACCCTCACTCCCCACTGGACCTTGTTTTCAATCATTAATGATTACAGAATTCACAATAGTATTCTAGCATGTCCAGAGGTCAGTTGTCAGTTCCCTCCCCAGTCCTGCTGGTGAGTGTGGTACTCCAGAGACAATGTTAGAACAGATGCATGTACACAGACAACCCCCTCCTCCTAACAACAAATTCAAACTCATGTGAGTGATGCAACCATATACCAGACTGGAGGCTAGGCTCTGTCTACTCAATACCGCCATAACCAGTCAGGTGGCAAAGGGGATCACTCACTACACTTCCAGTCTCACGTAGACCTACCACAACAGCGGACCTAAGACATGATCACACATGATCATACTTGTAGGCTCAGACCACAGCCCTGCCTATGCAGCAGAGACCTCCTAAGCAGACATCCAGGCAACCACTACCACATAAACGAACATGTGCAACACATATCACACAAAGACAATGTGCTGAACACTCACAGCCATTAACAGTTAACAACACACCTCATACACCTGTACTAGGTGCCTCTATCATCAGGCGCACTCACATCACGTTCACCAGGCTTAACGAGGTGAGGGTCACGGTGTGCAGCCTGTCAGGCACTATGACCTGCCACATAACACAAACACTCAGGTAACCCCAAGGCAGGTACAGGTATGACTCAGTCAATGTCCATGCTGCTGTGAATGGCCTGACACATTCCTCCCTGGACTACATGACATGAGACATTACAGAGCTCTCTGAGCACGTGGCCGAGACAGTTTGACCCTGACCTTGAGTAGCATCCTACCCTCACCTAGAACGATGCCACAATATCAAGGCGCGATGATCCCTTCCAACAATTGACTGACATACTGGTGTCATTCACAGGTGTGCCAATGCCTGCCATCTGGGGTGGTATGCTTTGCTAGGGAGCGCCGGCACCTGTCACCACAGTCCTATTGACATTTGGTGGAGCCTCCTGTTACACCCATAGTGCCTGTATTAGGCAAGGCTCATAAGGCAAACCCACATCCATTTGTATCACAAAGGATGAGGAAGTAAGAGTGATGCTACTCAACACTGGGGAAACCTTTTGGGCCTGGGGGGGAAAAAACTGGAAAGGAGGTTGGGGTTAGAAAGGGGGGGTTTTTAGTGGGGGGAGCCCTTTTAAAAGGGAGTTGAAAAGGGGGGGAAAAAATTTTTCCTTCTTTTTAGTATTTTTGGGAAGGAATTTTTGGGAGAAAAAAAGGGGGGGAATTTTGGGGGGGGGGCTAATGGGGCCCCGTAAATTGGGTTAGTTCTGCAGAGGGCCGCCTTTGTGGGGGGGAAATTATATGTGAGACTTTCCAAAATGGGGGAACATAACTTTCTGACAGAGATCGGTTAATCAAGATGGATACTGGGTAGGCCAGAGCATCAGCTGTGATTTGTAGGTATTCATTTGGGGAAGGTTGTCTGCTGCTAATTTGGTGGGCTTAAGTTTAGTAAAAAGTTTTTTTAGGTTGGAGGTAGGTACAGGGAAAAAAGGGAGGGCAGGGGGGAGATTACTAGTTGAAGGTGGGGGTTTGGGGGGGGGGGTGTTGTTTAGCTAGTGATAGTAGGGTTTGGGGAAGTGTGTGTTGAATGAGGTAGCAATATTTTCTGAGGAGTGAGGGATGTTAGGAGGAGGGGTACTGACTTTACCTGGGTGGAGGATGGAGTTTATGGAGGACCAGAATTGTTTTGGGGGAGGAGTCTAGGGCAGACTGGTGGTATTGGAATTTGCCCCGTTTATTAGCTTTTGACTCTTTGGTAGTTCTAGGAATTTTGTCTAGCTGGGGGTTTTTGGTTTTGGCCAGTGCCCCCAGGCTTTATCCCTGTTTTCATTTCTGACTTAGTGGTTTTCTGTAGCCATGGGGAGGGTTGTGCTTTGGTTCTGGAAAATCTTATGGGGCATGGTAATTAAGGATGTTCAGGAAGGTAGTATTAAAAATTTAACTTTTCCTAGACTGAGGTACTTTTGAGCATGCCAGTTACATTCTTTGAGGGATGAGATGAATGTGAGTGGGTTAAAGTTTATTTTTTTCGGAGATAGATGACAGGTTTAGCTTGGTAAGGTATTTTTGAGTAGGAATGTTGGGGAGTGATCACTGGGCTATCTGATAAGCAGCCTTTTTATATGACTGGGGGTTTTTTGACTAGTATCCAATCCAGGGGAGGTGCTTGCTGGGGTTTTTTTTTATCCTTGTTGGTGAATGGACTAGTTTGAAGCCATGAAGGTGTACATGATGGGTTGGATTTTTCCAGAACAGGATTTCCAGTCAATATTGAAATCACCAAAAATGATAGTTTCTTGGGGAAAATGGTGGGTAGACCAGCTGAGGAGGTTTTCAAAGGGGTGTTTTGGCCAGGTGGGAAGTAGCATCCAATTATGTTGATGGTTTTGTTTTTAATTTTTTTAAATTATTTTTTACCTAAAATTTTAAAATGGTTTTTTAAAGTTTTTAAAAATTTTAAATCAAACCTTTTTCAATTTACCATTCCAAAATTTTGGGGGATTTTAGGAATTAGGTTTTTTCCACCCCTTTTCTGGGGGGTTTTAAGGCCCCATTGGGTGGGTTTTTTGGCTTTTTTTTTCTTTAAATTTCTTTTAAAGGGTATTCTTTTTTGGGAATATTTTAAAAAAATTTTTTTTTACCCCCCTAAAAATGAAATTCCAAAAGATCAAAATACGTGTTTACTATTCCCCATAATAAATTTGGACAATTCCCCTTTTAAATTTTTTTTTAAAAATGGCAATAAAATAAAAATATAAAAAACAAATCAAAAATCCTTTCCCCTTTAAAAAAATCACTGTTTCCAACATTTTTTGAACCCGTGCCTTTTAAAGAATTTTTTCATGAAAACCAAACCCCAACCAGAGACTTTAACCCCAGCCCTGAAAAATTTGGGAAAATCATTTTTTCAAAATTTTTTAATATTTTGAAAAAATTTCCCATTTAAAGGGGGGCCCCTTTTTTTACCTTTTTCCCCCTTAACCCAAAGGGGTACATTTTGGATTCCCCCCCCCCGGGGGCCCAAAAAAAAAAATTACCCGGGAGGGGGTAAGGGCTAAAAAATTGCCTGGTGCTTTAAAAAAGGGTTTTTTACCTTTCAATTCCCAAATTACCTGTAAGGGTTAATTTATTTACTTCCAAAAAGGTTAAATTGCCATCCCATTAAAGAAAAGCCCTCGTTCATTTTTCTATAAATATGGTTTAGAGTTTTTCCATAAGAAAATTTAAGTCTTAACTGTGGGAAATTTACTTTAAACTGTTCCACGTTAATCCTTGAAGGCAAAAAGTAAACCAAAAAAAAGTTAACACTTACTTTAAAGCCGGGAATTTTATGACCTCAAATTTTGCTTTTCCCAAAAGAAACCATTTCTTTTCTTATAGAATTGTAAAGCAATTCCCTTAATTTGGGTTTTTAACTGGCAAGTATACTTGCACAAGAACCCCAACTTTAATGGTGAATTAAAGCAAATTCTAAATTTATCCCTAGGCTATATTTAAATAATTTGTTAGTTAAAACCGCTTCAGTTTTGTTTTGGGGGAAAAAGGCCCCTTTGGTTACACTTCTTTTCTAAATTTTTTTACTTTTTAACCTTGTATTTTCCCTCAGTTGTTTAAAATTTAAACAAACCAACTTTAATAAACCAGAATCAGATTAAGAAGGTTACGGAAAAAGGGGGCCTAAACAGGCAATATAGCTCCCAAAAACCCATATGATGTCTCCTAATTTAAGGGCCAACTTTTTCTGCCAGAAATTTCACAGTAAAAAAATATGACTTAGGATTTTTAATAGAAAATTTAAAGTAAATTAATGCATAACAGAATAGAAGTTGAAGAATTTATAAGTAATTCCTTCTTCAAAATTTAGTTCCAATATTAACCCCATTCTACATTTATTCTAAAACCTTTTATCATTTTAAAAATTTTGGGTGGTTATTTATATTCCCATGGACATGTTTAATAAAATTTTCATTGTTGGATTCCAAAACAACATCAAAGCCCAACTTTGAAAAATTAAACTGCTAAATAATAATTTTTTTGTTGGGAAATTTAAAAGGTTGGGTGTTAAGGGCCCTTGAAATTTGGCGGCTTTCCAATATCCTTTTTCCCATAATTGTTAAAAAGGGGGAAAAATGGCCCGGAACTTTCGTTTAAGGGTTTTGGGGGGGAAAAAAAAATTTTTTAAAACCTTGAAATTTAAAATTCAAAAAATTTTTAAAAATTTTCCTTGAGAACCAAAAAAAGGGGGAAAAAAAAAATTTCTTTTTTTTATTTTGGGTTTTAAAAGCAAATTTCAAATTTTTTTTTTGTTTTTCCTTTTTCCCAAACAATTTGGGAAAATGGGAAATTTTCACTTAAAAAATTTTTCCCTTTCCAAAAAAAATTTTAAAATTTTCATTTTAAAATTTTTCCCGGGGGCTAAGGAACTTTTAAAAAAAAAGTTTTTAAAATTTAAGAAAAACAAAAAAAATTTAAAAAAGGGGGAAAAATTTTAAGCGGGAAAAGGCATATTTTGAAGATATGGCCAAATTGTAGGACAACATGTTATCCAACAAAGTTACATAACATGTTGGCAATAGCCTTTCATTCAACAAGACATCGCTACATGATCATATACTAGATACAATTTCTGTGCAGTTACAAAGGATTTGCATTGTACCACAACATACAGACTGACATATCTCCCCCCCCCCCCCCCCCCCCCCCCCCCCCCGCCCCCCCCCCCCCCCCCCCCCCCCCCCCCCCCCCCCCCCCCCATACATCAAAACTTTCTGACTCTTAATGTAAATATACAGGGTGTAATTGATACTTATTGCATTACTTGTTTTCATTCGTCGTGGGCTCCTTCCTCTTTTCTTGGACAATATTGTTTTTTCTGTTTTCCCCCCTTCTCTTTGTAGTGTTTGGCTTGGTGTGGGGTCTCACTTTAGGACTGCGGTCATATCCTTCACCAATTTGGCACTTTCATTTTTAATTCTTTCATATTAGACATGATAAATTTAGTAGGCGTCCCTTTTTGTACTGACATCTGGACTTTGTGTTTTGGGGGTTTACACCCATGTTATTTTTAATTCATTTAAATTTTGCTTTTTGGGTGAGCTACTAACCTCACTAACATATTATTGTATTAATATTAAATCGACTCATACTTCTTTGACATTACGCTTAGGTAAACTCAACAGGCTTTCTTAACTAACTTAGGGATTAAGGCTATAATCGAACAGTTGGTATGACTCTATATTCTTTATTTCATCTTATTCTTTAAAGACTTTTCCTATAGATCAGTTGTAGCTCGTGTGTTCAAGTCTTTAGGCCACATTGCTCTATTCTTTATGTATAGGGCCTCTCAATGTACACAACAGTTAAATAAGTCTAGGACCGGTGTTGCTTTGGGAAACTTAGTTCTGAGGAGGTGACTACGGGTTTTTTTTTTTTTTTTTTTTTTTAAAAAAAAAAAAATAAAAAAAAAATTCATTTTTTGGCAAAACCCCTAAACGGGGAACTCCCCTTATAAAATAACTGTTTTTTTTTTTGGGGGGCTTTGGGAAAAAAATTTTATTATTAGATCCGCGCTGGCGCACACAGTAGCAAACATTTACGGGGTTTAACAAAAAAAAAAAGGTTTTAATTTAATTTTATGACATCTCCTCACTTTATACACTGATGGTCAGTCGGGGCATGTGTTGTGTAGTGTGTTTATTAACATTTCCATGGCCTTTCTCGTGGCTGTTTACTTTCAGCCATTCTAGTCTTCCGGGGGCGTGTCCGCTTGCAGGGCTTAGCCTACAGACACGCCCCCTACTCTCTTACACGGACCATGTAAGAGTTACTAGTGTGATTCAGCATGCCTCATGCACCTCATGCATATGCATGACATGCTGACATCACACAGTTTAACTGAGTTATAACTCTTACACGGAGGCTTCCTGAATCTGGCCCAGAGTTATTTATGGGAAATAAAATGGTCTTAGTGTAATTATTATTTAGGAGTAGCCCTCAGAACTCAAGCCAATGAGAATTTTGGTGAAAATTAATTGAAGTCTAGAAGTGACCTTGGATATAGATTTTCCAGTGCATAAATGATTTTCAAGTTCCTTATCATTAATGGAGCTTTTAAAGGAGTGGACCTAAAACAAATCTGTAGGGTGCAAAATGTTGACTGACTCTGGAAGAGAAACAGAATCCTTCCAGTAGACTGCTAGGATGTGTTCAGCCATGTTTCTTGTGAACCAGCTAACAAATTGTGCAAATGATGCTTCGGTGTCATGGCCAGAGTAGAAGTCATATTGTCATATCATAAATGATGGCATTGGGGGTAAGGTGACAAAAGCATTTTAGAGAGGGGAAGAGAAAGACTATGTGGTTAAAAATTGGATAGATTTCTGGTTGCTCATTTTTCATGAAGAAAAACATAGTGAAGGCCTTCTAAAGTATCCAAGGTAACATTAGCAAAAATGTTACAGTCAGTCTCAACCATTAGTCTATGCACTACTTACGCTTTATGAATATGACTCTTAAGATGGAAAACAATGTAAAAAATCTGGGAATTATTCACTCATTTACCCTTTACTAAACTGTTAGCCTTGATAAAAGTAACAGTGGTAGCAAATTAAGAAGTGTTGACCATACATCCATATCCATATCAGTAATTTCCAGCTCTTCATGCAGCATACCCCTGCATTCCCAGGCAAGCTGAGAGGTATCATCCCTCCAGGGTATCCTGGGTTTACCCCTGAGACTACTTCCAAGTGGACTGTGGAAAATTCACTTCCTACAGCTACATCCAGGAAATATCCTTATTAGATGTCCAAGTGATTTCAACTAACTCATCTCAGCATGAAGGAGGAGTAGATGTACTTTCAGATCTTCTTGGTTTGCTTAGCTCCACACACTATGGTGCCCAATGATCAGTTTCCCTGCAAAGGAACACTGTATCTATTACTTATATCCAGAATGCAACCCTTAGTCACTACCCAAAGTTCATAACCCTCTACAGGTGAGACTGGGTGCACAGACTGACCTACTCTGAGAGTTTCTTCCTATGACTTGGGTTTAGTTTCAGTACCACAGCCTGATACAACATCTGCAGTTCTGCTTTAGCTGTACCCATCTGATGGTCAGTCTCCTGATCCAAAATCTTCAGTTGTGAACAAGCCTTCAAGATGCTGAAAATAAAAAAAAAAACTCAGGAAGTTGGCGGCCCCTTGTCTGCTGAGAAAAAGCCATTTTTTTTCTAAGTGGGAACACAGCATCAGATTTGGAGGTGATGATTTTCATCCCAAATGCTTTGCACTTAGCAGACGTTTCCATTTATCTGCTCAAGGTCTATTTGTTCAAGTTGACTTTGAGTAAGGATGTTCAACTGTGCATTTGTTTTTTCATGTTTGCTCAGTACTATTTTTTGGTATTTAGTGCCTTCAACCAATCAGCCCTCTGCCAAACTATTGTCTCATTCTTTCTAGATGAGAGTTGCTCCCAGCCCCTTCATTCTCATGGGGAGACAGTCAATAATTTATTTATTTATGTATTTGCTTTTGTTGACCATGAAAATCCATTGGGCTGAAATGAGCTCATTTTCAGTGGAGGCCTGGGGAGAAAAGCTCCATAAACAATATACAATATAATACTAATTCGTTGAACAAGTATTTACAAAGAGTAGCAAGCACCATAACATTTGTTAAACAAGTATATACAAGGATTAGTTTGTTAAACAAGTATTTACAAATAATAGCAAGCTTCTTAAACAAATAGAGGGTAATAGAAATGTGTTATACAGGTATTTACAAGGAGTAGACATTTTCTGGGAATAACAAACAGGTAACTCACATTGTACAATTACTCTTGTTTCTAGGATTTAGGAGTGTAAAGGCCAACATAGATATAGTAGTTGAGGTCATCATCCAGATATCTATCAAGAACTGTTTTATGCCAACCATAGTCCCTCCACTAAGTGGGGACAACCAACTGCAAGACCACTGTGCCCTCCCAGTGTGAGTGTACACTAGTGTGCACCTACAGTGATGGCTATATGTTGGAGGTTAACACTACTATGCATCTACAATGATGGGTACCTACAGTAATAGCTACATGTTGGAGGTGCACACCACTGTGCACCCACAGCGATGTCTACATGTTGTAACTGCACACCACTGTGCACCTACAGTGATGGCTACATGTTGGAGGTGCACACTACTGTGCACCTACAGTGATGGCTACATGTTGAAGGTGCACACTACTGTGCACCTACAGTAATGTATACATGTTGGAGGTTAGCACTACTGTGCACTGACAGTGATGGCTACATGTTGCAGGTGCACACCACTGTGCACCCACAGCGATGTCTACATGTTGTAAGTGCACATCACTGTGCACCTACAGTGATGTCTACATGTTGGAGGTGCACACTAGTGTGCACCTACAGTGATGGCTACATGTTGGAGGTGCACACTACTGTGCACTGACAGTGATGGCTACATGTTGGATGTGCACACTACTGTGCATCTACAGTGATAGCTACATGTTAGAGGTGCACACTAATGTGCACTGACAGTGATAGCTACATTATGGAGGTGGACAATAGTGTGCACCGACAGTGATGGGTACATGTTGGAGGTGCACACCACTGTGCACCTGCAGTGATGGCTACATGTTGGAGGTGCACAATATTGTGCACCTACAGTGATGGCTACATGTTGGAGGTGCACACCACTGTGCACCTACAGTGATGGCTGCATGTTGGAGGTGCACACTACTGTGCACCTATAGTGATGGCTACATGCTGGAGGTGCAAACTACTGTGCAGACACAGTGATGGCTACATGGCTACATGTTGGAGGTGCACACTACTGTGCATCTACAGTGATAGCTACGTGTTGGAGAGGCACACTACTGTTCACCTACAGTGATGGCTACATGTTGTAGGTGCACACCACTGTGCACCTATAGTGATGGGTACATGTTGGAGGTGCACACCACTGTGCATCTGCAGTGATGACTACATGCTGGAAGTGCATACTACTGTGCACCAACAGTGGTGTCTACATGTTGGAGGTTTTGTAACCAAATGTCCATTTTGGGGTCATCTTTGCATCATCTCTCTCCTCCAAGGGGTTTGTCTTAGACAGTCCAGGTTTGACCCCTCTATTAGAAACATTCTGATTCCCCCACAGGCTCCAAGGACACCTGAACCACTAATCAAAGCTGGGTTACTAGGGCTGTAGTTATGACTTTATCCCCAATTCCCGTGGCATAGACATTGTGGTGACATGCTTTACCCTCCAATTATGTGCCTTAATCTGTCTTTAAAACCCAAATAAATTAGACAAAGACATGTTTTTGTCACTGTTGTAGTTTATGCTCTTTCTCTTAATTGTAGTGAACACATAATAACTATAATAGAGTAAGGAGTAACTGGTGGCAAATTATCCCACAAGGTTATGCAGGGATACTTGCACTCTCAAAGCAAAAACTTCTTTTTTATGTGGTGTGATTTCAGAGGTGTGTTTCCATGTAAATACATGTGCTTAGATGTTGTGTGTACTTGTTGGAATACCTCTGAGGAATTAGGGCGAATGAATTGAACAACTCAGTGCATGTTAGATATAGTCATTTGAGCCTAAGTGGACAACATCCTTTTCAGCAATAAAGATGTAAACCTCATCTATCTAAACTACTAATTGTTATGACAATAAGCTGTATCTTAATATGCTATACATGAAAATCATAAACATAATGTGAAACAATATATGCCCTTGATGGAGTCCTACACCCACCTTGAATATATGCGACTTAGTGCCAGGAATGCGAACACAATGTTTGCTCCTCACATACAGGGACCAGATGACATACAGCAGTGGCCCTGTGACTCTGTACTGTAGCAGTACCTCCCCAAAAAGGCAATCCAGGATACGCAATCATGTGATCTCCCCAAGTCCATGTAGACAGTACTGGCAGGCTGCCATGGTTCTTTCTATATTTGTTCCTGGTCAGAGTTCATTCATTGTTCCCCAGCCAGGACAGAATCTATATTGCTTTTTCTGAATCAGATGCTTCACTATAGGATGCAGTCTCCCTTCCATAACACATGCTTCCCAGGCAGGCTGTAAAGTTCAACACACTCTTCTCTGCCCTTTAAAAAATGGGTCCCTCTACTTCATTTTAGCAATCCTGAGGTACTATCCTTGCCTTCCATCAACACTGAAAACACACACTGTCTACAGCATCCTAGCGAATTCCAGTACCTTCAGCTTGTCCAGACAGATCTCACCCACTCTTGCATTCCTGCTGCAGCATAACTGTTTAATCACTGCAGTGACCTCATCTGACAAAATGGGTCTATTTACTCCATCTGCTTTTAGCGCCACAGGCATGCACAACCCAGACTTGGATTCAGGAGTTCCTTACAGAAAGTGTTTCTTCTGTTCCTTCTACATCTCAACAATGCGTCCAGTTAAAGTCATTATTTCTCCATCCTTGTTCATTGCACTGAGTTATGATACAGTTTGCAATAACCTCTTTAAGGCCACCCAAAAATCATTCTCCATGATTTAAAAAAACTCCCACACAATAGCAATGACATCCAATTTACATTTTCATTACAAATGCATCTTAATTGAAAAATTAACACCAAAAATGATCCCATTAACAGCCAAACAGTGGCTTCAGGTCAATGTGTTTAATGGGAAATGTGGTGTTAGTTTCTGAGGCCTGTATTAAGATGGGGTTTTAACAAATACAATTATTTGGGAATGACAATGCAAATACTGTGTTCCACTGCTAATTTTACAACTTATTTTACCAATACTATGTATAGCTCAGGTATATTGTAAGCTCCTTCCTGCACTTGACCCTTTATAGTTATTACACTTTCCACATAATCATCAAACCCCCTTTTTCTATTTTCTCTATGGAGTCGGGGTGTCATGTCACTTGTTGCCATCTCTCCCTATTCAGTGCCGCTCTCCTACCTTCTTTGACATTCATGCCTGACTGTCACAGGTCTTCTCTCATACAATCTATCCACCTCTTTGCTGGATCCCCTTGTTTCTTGCCAATTGTAATTTAAACTCCTTGTTTATTTTGTTTATTGTACATTATTATATACATGTACAGTAGTAGATACTGGAGCTTTCTCCCGGCCCTTGAAAAAAATGGGATGTATCTCCAGTTGGACTAGCCCGGTTAACAAATGTAAAATAAATAAAATAAAATAAATTCTTCTTGCCATCTTCCTGTCTGTCTCAAATCTTCTACAACAAGTTGTCTGCTGCTTTCCTGGACATGTGCCCATGCCACTGTAATCTGTTCTCTTTGAGCTTTTCTGCAACTGGAGGTACTTTGGATCTGCTCTTGTGTTCTCATTTCTTTCTCTGTCCAGCAGTGTGCATCCTGCCACATGTCTCAGGCACTCCATGTCCCTCACCTCTAGCTTCCTCTTCTGTTCTGCCTTTACTGCCCAGGTTTTTGTACCATACAGTAGTACTGGTCTCACCACTGTTTTATACAGCTTACTTTTCAGCCTCTTTGGCATTTGTCTGTCATACACTATCCCTAACACTATGTGCCAGTTGGCTGCAGCCCCCCTGATTTTAACTTTGACTTCCTCATTCAGACTTCCCTTCTCCTCAGTCACCACTCCCACATACTTGAAGCTGTTCTGTTTCACTATTTTCCCTTCCATCTTAATTTTCAGCACCTTCTGATTTCACAATTTCACAGCTGTGAATGTCCCCTTTGTTCTAGTGTGTTTATTCTCCAGTCATTGGATTTACACCTTCTCTCCACACTGCTATGAGTAACCCGAGGAGCCATTTCACCCCTATCCCACCCAGCATCTTTATCATATCTGCTGTGACCTCATCTGACCCTGCTGCTTTCCCTGACTTCATTTTCCTCAGTGTTGTTCACACTTCTTCTAGGATGGGCTCCTCCTCTTCTCTCATCATAGGCTGTGTCTAGGGCAGCACAGCTTCTATGGAGTTTTCTTCATTAAGAAGATTCTGGAAGGACTCCTTCCATCTGCCTTTGATGTCCAGTGGACTGGTGAGCAGGTTGTTGCTGCCATCCCTTATGAAGGGTGTCTGACTATCTTCGTTATCTTTCTGTCTTTGCCTTGCAGCCTGATAGAGTTTCTTTGTGCCATCCACTGAGTCACTTTACAGAAGGTGGTAGAGTGCCTCTGATCATACCTCTCAGCTGTACAGATTTTCACAGAATGTCCATATTTTTGCTCCGTTTTTCATAAACTTGTGGTTTTATGGCAAGTTAGTGAAAAATCATTGCAGACAAATCAAAAAACAATGACAGACATTTGAGTTTCAAACTTCATACCCTCCAGAAAAAAATCATGCTAATGCAAAACCTGTTATTCTATTAACTTTCTAAGTTTTTGAGAGCAATAGTTTAAAATTGCCCTTATTTTGGGGTCTTTGTCCCACTTTTATCCAGATTTCTTGTTCTAAGAGGTTGAGAGGTATGACTCTGATGCCTTGTTCTTTTTTTAAAGTGTGAAAAGTGACCTTTTCTTTACTTACATTTATCAAGGTTATTAGTCAGGCATCGTTCTTTTGAGTCCTGAGTAAATACTTATTAGTTTGAAAGTTTTTCTTTTTACTTTTTTTCTTTTTTCTGTGAGGGCATCCAACAAAGTGATGAATGGATTTTGTGAAAGAAGACCTGCGACAGTCAGGCATGATCGTTGGAAGATAGGAGAGGACAATAACTCTAGACAGACAGCGACAGTTCACATGACACACTGACCCCATGTAGAAAATGCAAAAAAGGGGGATCATAATGATGATGGTTTCTGCTACCCAGCTGGTTGTGTGAACAATGGCTTTAGGTGATGGTCACTACTGATGTTGTGACACCCCTACCCCATGTTCAAAATGGGAAAAAAGGGTTTAATACTGATTCCAGTTATGTAATGATGTGCTCAGTACTGAATTCATCCACTGACAGCCCTTTTCAGCCACAGCCTTGATCATGAAGGCAAGTAAAATATCTGACAGTTTAACCCTCCCATACTGCTTTGCTCTCTATACATTCATAGTCACACTTCTCCCTAACAGCACCTATCTGTTCTCATTGTATCTTCTACTTTTCTGAAATAAACCCTCAATTCTTCCTAATTTACCTACATTCTTAATATCTAGCATTTTAACCCCCCTAGTCCCTACATTCCAGAGAAGATACAGGAAGAGCCTAACTCACTTCCTTCATGGAAAATCTTTCTTTCCTACCTATATTCCTCCAGCTTTCAGACTCCACCACCACTATCCTTCTATGCTGCTACTTCTTTTTCCTTCTTATCCCTGCTTCCCACTACCTGAAAGCAGTTACAAACAGATCTCTTTACTTAATCATGATACTCCACAGCTTATCCTCTATTCTTTTCCTGCTACTGCAACATCTTTCAAAGGATCATAGGATCATAGGAAATAACTAGGCTATTGCCCCTGAGGCCCTTTTAAGCCCAGCCAAGAGTTTATCCCATGTTTAGACAACTCAGCACCCAATGCCCCTGTCCCGCAGGGACAAGGGTGGAATCTCAGGGATGTATTTTCTATTTCCCATCCAGTTATCCAGGTTTCACTTAAAAAAGGGTAAAGTGGTACTCTGCTTGACACAGAGAGTGAGTCTATTCCACAAATGGGGGAGTCTCTGGGATACAAATCTGTCCCAACAACAAGTTCTGTTGATGTCACAGACCAGGTTGAGGCCACAGATGTGGATTACTCAAGTGGAGCTTGACTTGTGGATGTGCAGCAGTCCCATCAAGGCAGGGTCCAAGGTCACCTTGTATGCCAGACAGAGGTCACCTCTGAGGAGTCTGTATGAATCTAAGTAGAGGGATAAGGCTTTTAGCGTATCTGTGTATGGTAGATTTTTGAGACCTTGGATTCTCCTGGTGAGGAACCTCAGTGGTCTCTCCAGCTGCTGCATGTGCTTTGCGAGGTACATGCCGAATGGGGCATTGTACTCAATAATGGACCTTATAAGGGAAGAATACAGGGATGTTATGACCTCCTAGTCCCTGTATGAGATAATCTTACTAATGATGTGGGCCATGTAGAATGCTTTCCATACAGTAGAAACAACATGGTGGTCAAAAGTCAGGTTACTATCAATCTGGGTGCCCAAATTGCACAAGACTGACTGCGTGCTTAGGATGTTGTTATTAATGTGATAATTTGTGGGGATGTCACTCTCCCCAAAGGGGATGATGATGCATTTTTGGTATTCAGTTTGAGGCCATGTTTCTGGCACCAGTCATTTTTTTGGGTGAGACCCTCTTAGAGAATGTCCACATCAATAGAGGAATTGATTGACAGTGCCCAGCTTGCAGTCATCTGCAAACTTTGTCAGCCATAGCCCACTGGTTTTGGCCTGCACCTCAGAAAAGTATATCCCAAATAACAGAGGTCCCAAGACCAAACACTGGGGTACGCTGCTCGCTACAGGTCTACTGCTTGAGGTAGCTTCCCCTATTTTGACTAAGTGGGATCTATACATTTGGTACATACAGACTGACACCTAGTTCAGAGAGTTTGTCTATTATGTCCAAGTAGGAATAGTGTCAAAGCCTTTGGCCAGGTCAAGGTAGGTGGTGTGCACCATCTTCCCTTCATCCAAGGCTTTGCTGACTGTCTCAAAGAAGTCAACCAAATCCAACAAACGTGACCTCCCCTTGACAAAGCCAAACTGTATGGGATCAAGTGTTTGGAGGTTGCCAATGTCCTTGTAAATGAGGTCCATGATAATCCATTCCATGGCCTTGCAGATCAGGCTAGTTAGGCTGATGGGTCACTAATTTCCTGGATCGGTGTAGCTCCATCTTTATACAAAGGGATGACAGTGGCTGTCCTCCACTCAGCTGGGACAAAGCCAGTACTCAGGCTTTGGCTGAAAAGGGTGCCTAATGGTGCTGCAAGTTCCTGCCTGAGTTCATGTAGGATGCAGCCTGGGATGTTATCGGGTTCCATGGAGGCTGCATTTTTTTGCTTTTAAGAGAGCAGTGATGACCTGTTCCCTAGATGTGAGGGGAAGAAGGCAGGTAATGGGAATGTCCTGATTTACTGATGGGGGAACAGAGGAATTAAATTTTCTCTGAATCTGTCAGTCAGCAAGTTTGCAATATCTACAGAATTTGTATATGTGATGTCGTTGACCAGCAGTTCTGAACAGATCTGGGTGCTTCCTTTGAGATTGCAGACATATGTGAAGAAGGCCTTATCATTGTCTCTACTAGATGTGGACAATTTGGATTCAAAGTTTGCTTTAGAGGATTTCACTAGTATGCTTATTTGCTTGTTCAGGCTTAGAAGGGGTTGCTTCCAATTGGGCACCTGCTCCTTCTTGGTGCTGAAGAGGAATTTTTTCCTTTTATTATAAATTTTATTTATTGCAGATGTCCACCAGACAAGTTTACTCTTCCTTGAGGAGGATGATTTAGTCCTGTTGGATATTCCTGATTCCATACATCTTTATAAATGTTCGTATAGTGCTTTGGTATAGTTTTGGATACTCGTGCCAGTTTCTAGAGTGGAGGAAGGAGCTGTGAAGCTGTTTATACTATCCCTCAGGAGGCTGTAATCAGCTTTGGAGAAGTTTTTTTGTTTGAACTTAGCTAGAGGGGGTCAGTGGAGATTGTGACTTTGAAACTGACCGCTTTATGGTCGGATCTTACCAGGGAGGATTATACTGCAGGGATGATGCAGTGGTTATTCATGCTGGTTAATACTAAGTTCAAGATATTGTCACTTCTTGTGTGGGTATCGACTAGCTGTTCCAAAGCATTTGCATTGACAAAATTGATGAATCTCTGGGCATTTGTGTTCTGGCATGAGTAGTTCTTCCAGTCTATGTTTGGGTAGTTAAGGTCACCCAGGAGCAGTGTAAAGGGTTGAATATTGATAGATTCAAAGAGATCCTGATAGGTGAACTGGGCATCTTTAGTCAGAGTTGGAGGCCTATAGCTATCTGTGATTTGTATAGGGGTCTTGTCAATGGTTAACTGCACCTGAAGTGTCTTCATCCTACCCTGACTCTATAATAGTGCTCAACATATCTCCAACTCTGCCCCAACTCCTGTTCATACTTCCTCCCAACACTCTCCACACATCACACCAAACCTATTTAATGATGCCCCTCAGCTTTACTCCAAATATAGATTGATTAACTCCATCATACCAAAACAAAATTAGTTGGAAAATATTCTCCAAAAAACAAGTATCATTAATTTCCTAATATACTAAAATCCTTCTTAGGGAAGACCTTCACCCTAATCCTTGCCCCACCTATCACAATGAAGATCAAAACATTTCCCTTCCACACACTACAATAACCCTACAATGGTCAACCCCTAGCCCTGGTAATCTACCTTTTGCTACCATAAATGTTAAAAACATACAAAAGAAAATTGCTGAACTGCATACCTGGACTACTCAGACTACAAAAAAAAAGTTCTAAGCTTGTTTCCCACCTCTCCTGTAGCTAGTCTAGTCCAGATACAGATTTGCTGTATTCAGGACTGTTTGTAAGGATCTGAGCCTGCCCAAGACTTTCTGTGTTGTAGGAAAGCCTTCTAGCTTATCAGTGGGAGTGGTAAGCACTAGGTAGCCTATCTACCACAAGAGGAGTGGCTTCTGGGCCAGAAATTGTAGTTTATTGGCTGTTTGGGCAGATTTTCCATCCCTTTCAACTTTCTGGTTTAAAAGCCCATGTTTGCAAAGATTTGTGCTTGTCTAAGCTCTGTGGATCCAGTTTTGGTGTCTTGCAGACTGCATGACCATCAGGAAGGAGAACAAGATACTCTAAATGCCTCCACTTTGATTTTTTTCCAAATTTGCTGCTTTCTGCACTTATTTTTAGTCATTTTTTAATTTAATTGCATTTATTTAAATTGTATTTGCTTTAATTTTGCTACACACTTAAATGCGCTAGCTTGCTCTGCACTGGAATTGTTTTTAGTACTGTTTTAGCTGCTTTTCTGTAAAAAAAAAAGAAAACAAAAGAAAAAAGTTCTAAGCTTGTTTCCCGCCTTTCCTGTAACTAGTCTAGTCCGGATACAGATGTGCTGTATCCAGGACTGCTTGTAAGCTTCTGAGCCCCCCAAGCCTTTCTGTGTTGGAGGAAAGCCTTCTAGCTTATCAGTGGGAGTGGTAAGCACTTGGTAGCCTATCTACCCCAAGAGGAGTAGTTTCTGGCACAGAATTTGTAATTTATTGGCCATTTGGTCGTTTTTCCATCCCTTTCAATTTTCTGGTTTAAAAGCCCGCATTTGCACAGGTTTGTGTTTGTTTAAGCTCCAAGTAGCGGCGCCAAGCTGAAGTAAAGTATTACTGGTGCCAGAAAGTCTGCTCTTCAGTTTTTCCCTTAGATCTTGCTAGTTCTTTCCCTCTTGCACTTCAAATAGCTTAATCGCTTTGCACTTCAACAAGTTTTTGTAGCAATTACTGTAGCACACCTAAAGGCCAATAGCACTAGTCGTTCTTCACAGAAATAGCTCCAGTACTTAGTAGTTATGACCACCCCTCCTGGCATGATTAAAGGGCAGTTCCCTGTGCTTTCTCCTATTAACCTGGTGCACTTGGTCATTCTGAGGCAGTGTAGCCACTGCCTCAAGTACACAGACAACCCTCTCCTCTTACCTCCCAACAGTCAGACTTGTGAGAGATGCACTTATATCTCCAAATTGGAAGCTATGCACTCTCCAGCCAAGACTGGACTAGCTGGTCAAGAGGAGAAGGTCAACACCTGCACCACACCACATGGAACACATAGCCATGCAGAACACCCACCATCACAGCTCTCACATAAAAACAGCAGAGACCTGCAAGACAGAAATGCACTCAATCACCACAACACAGCACAAACCACAGGACACATAGCTCACCTCCACAGTGTGCCCCTCAACCTAAGCCCCTAAGGCTAAACACCTTGCCCAATACACTAATCATAGGTGACTCAATTGTGAGGCACACAGATATCCCACTCACTAGGTTGAATAAGGAGAAGGTAATGGTCAGCGGTCAATCAGGTGCCAGAAACCGACACATAACACATGCACTCAGGTCACTCCACAGTAAGTACAAGTATGACTGTCATTGTCCATGTGGGTATAAATGATGTGAGATGCACCTCCCTGGACTACATGAAAAGAGACATGGTGGAGCTCTCGGATTATGTGGCCCAGGCAGGTATGACCCTAGCTCTGAGCAGTATCCTACCCTCACCCAGAAAGATACCGCAGTACAAACAAAAAATGATTGACTTCAACAATTGGCTAAGTTTCTGGTGTCATTCTAAGGGGATCCAGTATCTCTCTGCTTCGGATGACATGACTGACAGACCTCAATGCTTTGCCAGAGATGGCCTGCATCTGTCACCCCTGGGTTTCTGGGTACTGGCAAAGGCTCTTGCCACCGCTACAGTGCCTTTTTTAGCACTGTAACAGCTATAAATAAATGCAATCTGAGGGTCATGCTGCTCAACGCTAGAATTCAAAATCTCAATATGCACTCACTTGAAGCACTCCTCAAAATGGATAACATTGACATTTGTGCTGTAACGGAGACCTGGTTTAAAGTGGCAGAAACCACCCCTGTACTACCAGGCTACAACTCATTCCACACCTTTCGGCCCTGAAACATGGACCGAAGCTCCAAAGGTGGTGGTGTTTCCATATTGATAAAGGATATGCACACCCCCAGACTAGTAGCCCAGCATAACACATCTGAGATACTTCAGGTACAACTAACATTGGGTAAGATGGTGATCCAAGTCATAGCCTACTATAGGTCCCCAACCATGTCCCTAGACTCTCACTTCATATTCCTAAGCACAGTGGAATCTAGATCCAACCCAACACTCTCATACTAGGAGACTTCAACTACCCCTTCATCAACTGGGAAAACTACTTAAGCACCAACACACTTCCTGGAATTCATCAGTTCCAATGCCCTGGACCAGCTCATTCTGACCACCACTAGAGGAAGCAACACCCTTGACATGGTTATTAATAACATGGGTGACTGTTGTGCTACACCAATAGTCAATCCCTCCCTGCTCAGAGCCGATCATAAACTAATCACCATGGAAATCCACATCTCACCCACACACACCCCCCGCAAAGGTAACCACCTTGAAAAACTTCTCCAAAGCTGACTTTGGGCTCCTAAAAACAGAGGTGGATAATGTCACGGCACCCATGCCAATGTAAAATAGCTGCATGACTGCCGAATCATACACCAATGCATTGTACAAACATGTACATAAATGCATGGAACTAGCCATACCCAACAGAACCAAGACACACTCCTCCAAAAAAGGAAGCCAATGTGGTGATCCCCTGCCATTAATAAACTCTACAACAAAAGGAAGAAACTGTTTCAGAAAAAGGTGAAGTCCCAAGACTGGAAAAACTCCCTTATTAGCCTCATCAAAAAGTTGAGATCCTGCATCAAATCCTCTAAAGCCAGCTATGAAGGCAGAATTGCAGCAGACACTAAAACAATCACAAAACCTTCTACAGTTATATCAAAAACCTCCACAGCAATACCCAGATTTGCTCTGAGTTACTGCACAATGGTACCTCCTATACTGAGCCAACAGATATTGCCAACATACTGGCCGACAGATTCATTGTCAAATTTACCCATCTCTCCTCCCCAAAGGACCAATCACAATACCAGTAGAATGCAGAATGCCAGGGACCCAGCATTACTGCAGCACAGGTTAAAGCTGTATTGTCCAAGGCCAAGAATACAGCTTCCATTAGGGCCAATTTAGAGTGTCCAATCCAGGCACCCCAGCTGAGAATCGAACCAGAGAACCTCTCTGCACCACCATGGCTGCCCGAGAATACAGCTTCCATGGGACCCAATAATATCCCTGGCTGTGTTCTACATGAACTACAAAGTGAACTGGCACCACATCTGTGTGCCATGTTCAGTCACAGCCTCACCTCAGGCTTTGTCCCTATTGAATGGTGCACTGCTACAGTCATCCCTCTCCATAAAGTGGAGCGACTACAGACCCTGGGAATTATCGCCCCATTAGCCTGATGAGTCTGTTATGTAAAGCTATGGAGCACATCATCATGGACCTTTTTAACAAAGATATAGGAAATCTCCAAACTCTAGACCCCACACAATTTGGCCTTGTGAAAGGGAGATCATGTCTGCTCAACCAGTTGGCTTTTTTGAGTCAGTCACCAGGGCTGGGGATGAAGGTAAGGCAGTGCATACAGCCTAACTCGATCTGGCTAAGGCCTTTGATACCATTCCTCACTCGGGAATTATTGAGATACTCACCAAACTAGGCATCAACCCCCTATATCACCAGGTGGGTTGCAAATTGTCTCACAGATAGAACACACAATGTGAAAGTAGCAGACTCCAAGCCAGACTGCCAACCAGTCATGGGTAGAGTCCAACAGGAATCAGTCCTAGGTCCTCTCCTGTTTGACATCTACTTCTCAGAAGTCCAGGCCAACACAAAGGGACTCTGGCTAACCAAGTTTGCAGACAACTGCAAGCTGGGAGCCACTATTAACTCCCCAGGTAATGCAGACATCCTACATATGGGCCTCACTGAGACCAATGACTGGTATTGAAACCATGGTCTTTAGCTTAATGTCAAAAAATGCGTTGTCATCCCCTTTGGTAAAAACTCAGTTCCCACTAATTACCACATCGATGAAAGCCCACTGAACACTTAAGGCATTATAAGAGATATGGGGATGCAGGTTGACAGCAACCTCTCCTTCGACCACTACATTTCCACTGTGGTCAGAAAGTCCTTCTATGTGGCACATCTCATTACCAAGGGTTTTGCAGCATCCAGGAAGAAAGAGGTCATTGTCTGCCTCTACTCTTCACTCATTAGACCAGTCATTGAGTGCAATGCCCCATTTGGCATGTACCTCACTAGACACCTGCAACAGCTGGAGAAGTCAAGTACCTCACAAAGAGGATCCTAAGCATTAAACACATGTCCTACAGACTCAAATGATTCCATCTATTCTCTGTCTCCTATCGCCTACTTAGAGGTGATCTCTGCTTGACTTACAAAGCCATGTCTGACCCAGCTATGTTAGAAATCCTACATCTAAAGAAATCTCTATCCCTCCACACCACACACACTGGTGACCTCAACCTCATTACCACAATCAGCAGAACATGCTTGAGGGACAGGCTCCTCACCCAGAGATTGCACAACCTCTGGAATAGACTTCCCATACATGTCAAGCAGAGCACCTCGCTGTTCCTTTTCAAGAGAAATCTTGATGAGTGGATGGGTGATAGAAAGTTTACCCTGGGGATCACTCCAGTGGTTTTGCTTGACAGAAGCACTGGGAATTAATGTCGGGTGGCACAATGCCAGGGCACATCTATGGGCTAGGCTTGTAAAGGCTCCAGGGCCATTAGCCTAGTACAGACCTATAAACCTATGCACATACTCAACATAAACCTGATATTCTAACTGTAACTGAAACTTTGCTTAAATTCAGCATAAACAACTCCAAAATTACATCTTCCATCTACAATATCATCCATAATGACCAAATAAAGAGGAAGGGTGATGGTATTGCCTTAATATTTCCCAAATACTACCCCATTCCCCCCTACAACAAACCAATAACAAAATTCAGTTCAGCAGAGCTTCTTGTAACATTCATGAAATAAACAACTTTAAACAAGTATGTATTGCTGTTCTTTACATCCCTCCTGGTGACAATCCAGATATTTTGGAAGACATCCTACAATGGATATCCATAACAATTCCACAAGAAATAATACTACTAGTGATGTGAATGTCAGTTGGTTGGACATAAACTAACTCCCCTACATCTAGCGTGAACTTATTTGGTTTCACACAATTAATTAATAACCACACACATTATAGCAGGACATCACCTATTAGACTGGAACTAGTACTGGACCCCAGCAAGTACACAACCTAAGGTACAATGTCTGACTGTCTCAGTGATTATCTCCAAATCTCTACAACCAGACATCTCACATATCCACGTAAATAGCAGGTTTATAAAACAACACATAACCAGAAATGTTCATTACTAACCTATCATCTATTAACTGGAACTTCCTAGAAATCCTCCACCTGGATGATGCTGTAAATGAATTCAATACAACTTTCCTGAATATCCTAAAAGCCTTGCATTTCTTAGAAGGAAGAGACTAAAAACAAATAATGCACTCTGAGTGTCCAAAAAGAGCAGAGTATTAATGCAGGATAGAGAAAAGTGTAGAAAGAATGGAAAAAATATAAAACACCTCAATATGTTGAAAACTTCTGAATGCTTTGTCAAACTATAAAGCAAATTAATAAAGGCAAAAAAGCTATAGCATAATACTATCAGAATAATAGTAAAACAGCCCTAAAAATTCTGGACAGCCATTAAAAAAATATTGCATCCTGGCCAAAAATTCAACCATAACCCCTTTCCCAATAAGTTATCACTTGAAACCACAATACAACTCAACTCTTATTTCATAGGTAGTGTAGCATCTGTAACCAAGGATTCCTCAACATCTAATCCCAACCCTGCTCAGTGGCCACATATCATCACATCTGCTTTCACCTTCAAACCTGTGCCCACATCCTATATAAAACATCTCTAAAACAAACTCAAACCAGCTGATGACCTTCCAAGTGAATATCTCACAATATCAGCTGATTGCATTGCCTGCCCTGTCTCAATCCTTATAAATAGGTCAGTCCAGGAATCCTGTGTTTCCTCTCTCTCCAAAAAGTCACATATTTTCCCTCTGCACAAATGAAGAAATTCAAAAGACACTACTAACTCTAAACCTATGTCAGTCTTATCCCCACAGTATACTTGATAAATGTATTCAAAAACAATTGCTAACCTCACTGCTACAGGAAGAACTCCTATCCCCCACTCAACATGGCTTCCATCCTTCCCATACTAACACTGCACTGCTAACATATACAGATACTGTCAATAAAGCTAGAGATAATGGCAAACTAGTCTCCTCCTTATTTCTAGACTTGTCTATAAAGCCTCCAGCACAGTTTGTCACAGCAAACATTTACTTCGGATGTCCTCATTAGGTCACTCTCAGGCCACCCTTCCATAGTTCAAAACCTACCTGTCTTATAGGTGTCAGTCAGTAAAATGGAAATCCACCTTCTCTCCATAACTCCCAGTCATCACTGGTTTACAATAAGGCTCTGCCTCTGGTTAGAACTACCCCATCAACTAACGCATTCCCAGCACTTCTTACTACCTATAAAAGTATCCAGAATCCATCTGCTTGTCCAGCACTAAATAACATTCCACATAACTATGCTCTTAGTCAGTCATTATCATCCAGTGACCAAAATCTCCTGTCTGTCCACCAATCTGCTGAGTGTTGTCTGTATTTGTACAATGTTGCTAAGGCCTGGAACTCTTCATCTCTATCCATCAGGTCAATACCCACCCTCCCATCCTTGAAACTCATTCTGAAAGGCTTTCTACCCAAAAGTTATCTGTGATCTTCTTACTCAACACCAGGATAAACTATATCCAGGAAACTATGGACAAATACCTACTCCTGCCTTACATCTCCTTATTTTCCCCTCTTCACTCACCTCCTTACTTCTATCAGTTTTTCTCTAGGCTTTCTCTCTAAATACACCATAAGCCTGCTTTTCTCTCACTTTGGATTGCAATTCCTGTTGTGTTATACTAACTGACCTTTAATTTCTCT
Organism: Protopterus annectens; assembly: GCF_019279795.1. Lineage (NCBI taxonomy): Eukaryota > Metazoa > Chordata > Ceratodontiformes > Protopteridae > Protopterus > Protopterus annectens. Next base: position 1,685,306,513 of record NC_056744.1, on the reverse strand, counting down.
ATAAACAGGCTAAAATTTCTCTAACTGTTAAATCATTGTCATAGAACTTGCATCTACTCAATACTATGTCTAATTTGGTATAAATATTTAAACTCTACTTGTTTTTGTATTATTTTTAATGTATGTAAAACTATTATTCTTTAAATGTTTTGTAATACTTTGGAGATTTTCTGATAAGTTTGAGTATAGTAAGAGAAGTGGATTGTCAGTGTACATGAAACAATTGCTATATTGCCTCAGGATGCCTAATTCAATCAAGTAGGCAGGAGAAATGGTGGGGTATTATCCTTCCATAGTGTTAGGTAAAAAGGTGTGGTTGCTGCAGGGATCAACTACAAATGACCAGTTGAGGATCCTGTGAGGGGGTAGACCACTAAATTAGATGAGAAGAACTAGAGAGGCTAGCTTAGAGGCTGTACTGAGCCATTGACTGATAGGGAAGTACAGTGGTACAAATGCCCCACTAGAGAACAGACCATGGCTAAGGGAAAATGTAATGCACTGAAGTTCTCCTGTAGCCTCCAAGAATAACATATCACATATTATCACCATACCAGGTACTACTACTATCACATCTAATACTTTTATTTCCTCACATTTTATCAGAATCCATAACCCTGAATGTGTCATTTCCCACCATCATTCCCTTTTCCCTACTTTCTAGAGGGGTCAGGGTGTTGCATCACTGCCACCATATCTCTCAATTCATTGCCAGTATCCTACCTTCCTTGATGGTCAAGTCTGCCCTGTCAGTGGTCTTCTGTCACACAATCTATCCATCTCTTTGCTGGACAACCTCATTTCCTCTTACCTTCTTCCTGCCTCTCACTAGCCTTCTTCACCAGGTTTTCTTCTGGTTTCCTGCTCATGCACCCAAACAACCATAATCTTTTCTCTTTGATATTTTCTGTGATATAAGCTACTTGGGTATCTGCTCTGAGGAAGCCCTCTGGACAAACGTTTTTACTTGCATATCTGGAAATTGCTTGGAACCACTAAAGGATTTTAGTTCACTCTGTGTACCCAGAAAATGGTTTGGAATTATTAAAGGATTGCAGCTCACTCTGTGTACCAGGAAATGGTTTGGAATTATTAAAGGATTTTAGTTCACTCTGTGTACCCAGAAAATGGTTTGGAATTATTAAAGGATTGCAGCTCACTCTGGCCTGGTTTCCAGTAGTTTCTTTTTTCATGTCGGACTCAGCTGGTATATCACTGGATTTGCCTGTGGGCTGGTTCACCCATCTTTTCTTTCCCACACCACCATAATGTCTTCTCTTTGATATTTTCTGTAATTGTAGCTACTTGGGTATCTGCTCTGATGTCCTCATTCCTTTTTCAGTTCCACAATGTGCATCCTACCACCCATCTCATGTCCTTCATCTTTATCACCTCTAGGTTCCTCACCTGCTCTACCTTTACTGTCTAGTTTTCTGTATAATGCAGTAGTACTGGGTGCACCACTGTTTTGTACATCTTACTTTTTAGCACCTTTGACATTCTTTTGTCACACACTACATCAAGCTAGTTAACTGCAGCCCCTCTCACTATTGGACTCATTCAGACTTCCCTTCTCCTATCCCACCTCTCCCAGATACTGACTGTTAACCTGTTTTAATGTTTTCCCTGATATCTAAATTTTCAGCTTATTCTGATTTCCCCAGTTTGCTTCCATGACATCTTATCTGTCATCAACTTCATACTGTGTGTCTTAAGTTTTGCATTCCATTCCTCTATCATTTGCTGAAATATTTGTGCACTGTCTGCTTGTAATACCACATCATCTGCATACAGCAATTTTGTTGATCTGTCCCCTCTGACCTGTATGTTAAAGTAGTCCATCACCAGTATGAACAGTAGTGGATCAGAGTTGAACCCTGATGAGCACTGTCATTCGTCTTGGTATACAACTGAAGACAAACAGGAGGGGTAGTTTGTTTATATGCTTTATTACATAGAAACACATCAGGATGGATAGCAGCAGTTCAAAATATAAATAAACTGATTAACTTACAGACTACACAGACATCCATGCTTACATCTTAAAAGCTTACTACAAAATGGCAGTCAGGCTCAGACGTGCTCTTTATTTATACACGTGCAAGCCTGTGGAAAGCTTCTTAAAGATATACACACATACATATTGATCTACATCCTCCCTCTCTAATGAATTGCCCACAATAAAATGACATTTGAGATTACATGCAATTGTACAGACACTAAGAAATAAAACACTTATGTCCTTATGTCCACATTGCCATGTATCTGGAACATGGTCGGGAAATGCAACCTGATATAGTGACATAGCAATCAGAACTGAATTTAGCAACAGGGACAGTCATTGGTGAGCAAACAAATTCTGGAGTTTTGGGATTCTTCTCAGGAAAAGGGATATTTACTGTAACGTCCTCTGGAACTGGAATGCTGGATAACTCACTCTGAGATTTAGAGTCTTTCTCACAGGTATGATACTGCAATACAGGCTCGGACACCAGGATCAAATGTTTCCAATTCCCCCTAAACTCTACTCCTTGCGATTCCACAATATATGATCTTGGCTCTGGACATTCACTTTTTATGACTCCAATCTGATCAAGACCTTTTGATGTCTGCATCCTCACTATCTCCCTGTCTCGTAAAGAATCAAGTGGTTTGCTGGTCTTATCATGATAGAACTTCAAGGATAAGTGCTTCTTCAACAGATGGGGTTTCACTGATCTGTAGTTTTTGACACATGAAACTAACAGATGACTGCTACTGGTAGCTTGATTCTGGTCTATCTCGAAAGAAGTCTCTTTGAAGGTGAACCAAGATGTTTATCATGAAGAATATTTCTGAGATTCAAGAGATTCAAGGAAACATCACTATTATCTAATTTTGACTTCTCTTGTAATTGTTTTGCCCTCTGGACTGCACGTTCTGCCAAACCATTTGACTGCAGGTACTCAGGGCTACTTGTAACATGAGTAAAGTCTCACTCTTCAGCAAATCTTTTGAATTGCTAGGTTGTAAATGGTGTACCATTGTCAGAAATAACTTTGTGTGGTCTACCATGGACTGCAAAATGATGCTTCATCTTAGTAATGACAGTACTGGATGCTAGATTAGGAAGTAGTCCATCTCGAACCAATATGAATAAGGGTCAACTAACAACAATTAATGTTAACCATTCCACTCTAAAATGTCTGTAACTACTGTCAACCAAGGTAGTTCAGGAATCTAGTATAGATGAAGTGGTTCTTTCTGTTGATGTGGCTTAGTACTATTACATACAGAACAGGATGAAAGAATTATCTCAATGTCCCTTGACATAGAAGGCCAAAATAGTAATCCTTTCACACTTCTTTTGAAAGAATCTGCTTTTGGGTGGCCATGATGCAAAATAGTAACATAATCTTGTTGCAAGAAGTTTGGAACAAATACTTTTGGACCTTTCATGATGACACCATTGTCAAACAAAATCTCATCTCTGTAAGGAAAATAGGGTTGCAGGTCTACCGGTAAGCAAGATTGGATCTGAGGCTGTACGACTTCTAAGCTCATCAAGACATGTGGAAGAAAAATTTCTCACTTGCATAACTGCAAAATCAAGTTTCTCATCTTCATGCTGTTCAGTGGTATTTCTGGGTGATCTGGAAAATGTACCAGCAAGATAAAGAAGTTTGCCTTTTGTGTTAACAATCTTGAAAGTATACTTTTGCAGTTTCAACATTATGCATTACAATATAGCAGGAGCTGTATGCATAGGCTTTTTCAAAATAGTGACTAGACGTTGGTGATCAGTTTCAATCTGGATAGATCTACGATAACAACAAACACAAAAACACAATTGCCAAGATCTCTTTATCTGTGCATACTGCATTTCAGTTTGGATTAGAGTTCTGGGGGTAAAGGCTACTGGTCTACCTTCTAGAAGAATGATCGCACCAAGACCAAATTTCGAAGCATCACAAGAAAGAGTAACTGGTTTGTGAACATCATAGTATCTGAGAGTTGGTGGACTGGCAATTCTCTGTTTCAGGACATCAAATGCTCTCATATTCTGACCATAACCAAGATACATCTTTGCGTGTCAGCTCTCTAAGCAGTGCTGAAAGTAGGCTCAAATTTGGAATGAACTTGACTAGATAGTTAACCATGGCAAGAGAACATTGTAGAGCTCGAACATTGTCTGGAGCTGGCATATCAAGAATAGCAGTTTGCTATGAAGGATCTAGTTATAAGTCTGAACTGGTAAATAAATGACCAACATAAGTAACTTTTCATAGCCTGAATTTTCACTTCTGAGGCTTCAGCTTAATATTCACTTCATGTACTCTTTCCAGAACTTTCTTGGGGTTTCTGTCATGCTTAGCTTCACCAATACCCCATACTAGAATATCATCTACTATAATAGCATAAGTATACTCAGGCAAAAATTGTTCCATGGCACTCCGGAAGACTTCACTTGCAGAATTTATCCCAAATGGTATTCCCAAAAAAACTGTGCCTGCAAAAAGGAGTACTGAAAGTAGTTAACAATAATGATTTTCAGTCAAGCAAAATTTGATAAAATTAACTTTTTGCATCCAAAACAGAAAAAAAAACAGTGGCTGTATGCATTGGATGGTTAGGTCTTTTCAACGCTTTATTCAAATCTCATGAATCAATACATATTCTGAGCTTTTCTTATGAGCCACAACCATGGAAGATACCCATTGAATAGGTACATCAGCTAGTCAAATTACACCTTGCTGCACCATTTTATCTAGCTCACCTTTGACTCTGTTCTGCATACCTTCTGGCACTTTAGGGGCTGGCCTGACAACTGGAGTGATTTCAGGGTCTAAATTTATGGAGTACACAACTGGTAGTTTCACTAGTTTGTCTTTAAGAAGATCAGCATAGGTAGAAAAACAGACTGAGGAAAATTAGAACAGTGTTCCTTTAAACTTACATGGTGGTTGTTGTGTCTTTCGGCTTTTCCCGGTTAGGGGTCACCACAGCGGAACTCCGGTCCGCTAATGATTGGCAGCAGATATTTACATGCCGAGTTGCCAGCTCTGACGCACAGCCTTCAACGAAGGTGCACCCATTCATGCACATCTCCACACAGAAGACGCTCTAGTTGAGAATCAAACGGGACAACATCTTACTGTGAGGCGACAACGCTACCACAGCACCACCACCGCAGTACAATGGTACACTTCCTTATTAAATGAAATAAGTCCCATTTTCAAACTTTTTCTGTGGCCTAATAATGACTGTATGTAGCTTTTGATCATGTAAAATTGAAAGTCATAGCTGTTCCCATTAGAGAAATATAAAAGCACTACTGAACCTTCAGTATGAATTTCTTAACCAACATAAGCAACAAGCTTCACACACTTTGCCAAATCAAGCTTCTCACCAGCACATACTCTAGCAAATGTTTCTGCTGACATAACATTGCACTTTGAACCTGTGTCAACTTTGAGTTCTATGGGTCTTCTATTTATCCAAACCGTATAAAATACCTCATTCTTTTCCCATAACTTAACTGCATTGACTGTTTCATTAAGCACAGACACACCATCAACATAAAAAGCAGGGTCACAGCTTTCTAACTGATCAACATGTATCTTTGAATGTTCTCTTTTAATAAAATAATGTCCCTTATTTGATTTACATCATCATTGGAAATGATTCCACTCTTTACATCTGTGGAATTGCTGACCAAAAGCTAAGCACTATTCTCATACAGATTCATGATTTGTACGACGATTATGACAGTTGGCTATGAAACTGGGTAGAGGCACAGTCTTTGATTTTGCTGAGTCACCCTTGTGTTTCACTGAACCTGTGCACACTCTGGAATTTGCTAGAAAGCTATGTGGTTAACCAGTGAGTGTTGTAGGCCACATCACTGCTGACTGGATCCTACCCAGTTCGGCTTTGTTAAGGGCAGATTCTGCCTCTTAAACCTGGTCGAGTTCTTTAAAACAGTCACCAAGGCCATTGACAAGGGGAAGGTGGTCCACACAGCCTACCTGGACCTCACAAAAGCCTTCGATACAATACCCCACTCGAGCATTATAGATAAGCTTACCAGCTTAAATATAAACCCCTATGTCACTAGATGGGTTGCAAACTGGCTCAAGGACAGAACCCACATGGTTAGAATAGCTGGAGCCATGTCAGACTCCAAACCAGTTACAAGTGGCGTCCCACAAGGCTCAGTCTTGGGACCTCTCTTGTTTGTTATACATTTCTCGGAGGTACAGGCCAACATGGAAGGACTGTGGCTGACCAAGTTCGCAGATGACTGCAAACTGGGTGCCATAATAGACTCTCCAGCCGACACAAGCATCCTCCAAAAGGGCCTCATAGAAACAGACAACTGGTGCCAGAGCCATGGCCTCAAGCTAAACTCCAAAAAGTGTATAGTCATCCCCTTTGGCAAAAACAAATTGCCCACAAATTACCACATAGGTGGTAATCCATTAAGTACAGAAGAAGTAATTAGGGACCTGGGGACCCAAGTTGATAGCAATCTCTCATTTGACAACCACGTGGCCAAAGTGGTTAGAAAAACATTTTATATAGCCCACCTAATCATGAAGGGATTCACATCTAGATCAGGGGAGGACATCGCGCCTCTTTACTCATCCCTCATCAGGCCCATAATTGATTACAATGCCCCTTTTGGGATGTACCTTACCAGACACCTGCAGCAACTGGAAAGACCCCAAAAGTACCTCACCAAGAGGATCAAGGGGCTCAAACAGATGCTGTATGCTGCCCGGTTAAAGAAACTCCAGCTTTACTCAGTTGCATACCGCCTGCTCAGAGGCGATCTGTGCCTGAAGTATAAAGCCATGTCCAACCCGGAATTAATGGACATGCTGCACCTCAGAAAATCCAAATCCCATCAAGCTACGTGCTCGAGGGACTTAAACCTCAGCACTGAAATAAATAGGAAATGCTGGAGGGACAGATTCATAATCCAGAGGCTCCCTTCACTCTGGAATAAAATCCCAGTCCAAGTTAGGCAGAGTCCCTCATTGACTCTCTTCAAGAGGAATCTTGATGAGTGGATGGGAGATTGTAGGTTTACCCCGGGTATCACTTCTGTGCCACTGTTAGACAGAGGCACAGTATAATAACCTCAAAAAAGGGCATAGCAAAATTAATTTAAAATGGGTGGCAAAAGCCATACACACTTTGGCTAGGCTTATAAATGCCCTAGGGCAGATAGCCTAGTATGAACCTATGAACATTTGCTTGGGCCTGTTTCTTTTATCAACATGAGCACTAGAAGATACTGGAAGCACGTTGCAGCTCACTCTGGCCTGGTTTCCAGTAGTTTCTTTTTTCATGTCGGACTCAGCTGGTATATCACTGGATTTGCCTGTGGGCTGGTTCACCCATCTTTTCTTTCCCACACCACCATAATGTCTTCTCTTTGATATTTTCTGTAATTGTAGCTACTTGGGTATCTGCTCGGATGTCCTCATTCCTTTTTCAGTTCCACAATGTGCATCCTACCACCCATCTCATGCCCTTCATCTTTATCACCTCTAGGTTCCTCACCTGCTCTACCTTTACTGTCTAGGTTTCTGTATAATGCAGTAGTACTGGTTGCACCACTGTTTTGTACATCTTATTTTTAGCACCTTTGACATTGTTTTGTCACACACTACATCAAGCTAGTTAACTGCAGCCCCTCTCACTATTGGACTCATTCAGACTTCCCTTCTCCTATCCCACCACTCCCAGATACTGACTGTTAACCTGTTTTAATATTTTCCCTAATATCTAAATTTTCAGCTTATTCTGATTTCCCCAGTTTGCTTCCATGACATCTTAGCTGTCATCAACTTCGTACTGTGTGTCTTAAGTTTTGCATTCCATTCCTCTATCATTTGCTGAAATATTTGTGCACTGTCTGCTTGTAATACCACATCATCTGCATACAGCAATTTTGTTGATCTGTCCCCTCTGACCTGTATGTTAAAGTAGTCCATCACCAGTATGAACAGTAGTGGATCAGAGTTGAACCCTGATGAGCACTGTCATTCGTCTTGGTATACAACTGAAGACAAACAGGAGGGGTAGTTTGTTTATATGCTTTATTACATAGAAACACATCAGGATGGATAGCAGCAATTGAAAATATAAATAAACTGATTAACTTACAGACTACACAGACATCCATGCTTACATCTTAAAAGCTTACTACAAAATGGCAGTCAGGCTCAGACGTTGTTATACACGTACCAAGCAAACCTGTGGAAAGCTTCTTAAAGATATACACACATACATATTGATCTACATCTCCTCTAATGAATTGCCCACAATAAAATGACATTTGAGATTACATGCAATTGTACAGACACTAAGAAATAAAACACTTATGTCCTTATGTCCACATTGCCATGTATCTGGAACATGGTCGGGAAATGCAACCTGATATAGTGACATAGCAATCAGAACTGAATTTAGCAACAGGGACAGTCATTGGTGAGCAAACAAATTCTGGAGTTTGATTCTTCTCAGGAAAAGGCATATTTACTGTAACGTCCTCTGGAACTGGAATGCTGGATAACTCACTCTGAGATTTAGGGTCTTTCTCACAGGTATGATACTGCAATACAGGCTCGGGGACCAGGATCAAATGTTTGGTCCCCAATTCCCCCTAAACTCTACTCCTTGTGATTCCACAATATATGATCTTGGCTCTGGACATTCACTTTTTACGACTCCAATCTGATCAAGACCTTTTGATGTCTGCATCCTCACTATCTCCCTGTCTCGTAAAGAATCAAGTGGTTTGCTGGTCTTATCATGATAGAACTTCAAGGATAAGTGCTTCTTCAACAGATGGGGTTTCACTGATCTGTAGTTTTTGACACATGAAACTAACAGATGACTGCTACTGGTAGCTTGATTCTGGTCTATCTCGAAAGAAGTCTCTTTGAAGGTGAACCAAGATGTTTATCATGAAGAATATTTCTGAGATTCAAGAGATTCAAGGAAACATCACTATTATCTAATTTTGACTTCTCTTGTAATTGTTTTGCCCTCTGGACTGCACGTTCTGCCAAACCATTTGACTGCAGCTACTCAGGGCTACTTGTAACATGAGTAAAGTCTCACTCTTCAGCAAATCTTTTGAATTGCTAGGTTGTAAATGGTGTACCATTGTCACAAATAACTGTGGTCTACCATGGACTGCAAAATGATGCTTCATCTTAGTAATGACAGTACTGGATGCTGGATTAGGAAGTAGTCCATCTCGAACCAATATGAATAAGGGTCAACTAACAACAATTAATGTTAACCATTCCACTCTAAAATGTCTGTAACTACTGTCAACCAAGGTAGTTCAGGAATCTAGTATAGATGAAGTGGTTCTTTCTGTTGATGTGGCTTAGTACTATTACATACAGAACAGGATGAAAGAATTATCTCAATGTACCTTGACATAGAAGGCCAAAATAGTAATCCTTTCACACTTCTTTTAAAAGAATCTGCTTTTGGGTGGCCATGATGCAAAATAGTAACATAATCTTGTTGCAAGAAGTTTGGAACAAATACTTTTGGACCTTTCATGATGACACCATTGTCAAACAAAATCTCATCTCTGTAAGGAAAATAGGGTTGCAGGTCTACCGGTAAGCAAGATTGGATCTGAGGCTGTACGACTTCTAAGCTTATCAAGACATGTGGAAGAAATATTTCTCACTTGCATAACTGCAAAATCAAGTTTCTCATCTTCATGCTGTTCAGTGGTATTTCTGGGTGATCTGGAAAATGTACCAGCGAGATAAAGAAGTTTGCCTTTTGTGTTAACAATCTTGAAAGTATCCTTTTGCAGTTTCAACATTATGCATTGCAATATAGCAGGAGCTGTATGCATAGGCTTTTTCAAAATAGTGACTAGAGGTTGGTGATAAGTTTCAATCTGGACAGATCTATGATAAATATAATCATGGAAAAACAAACACAGAAACACAATTGCCAAGATCTCTTTATCTGTGCATAATGCATTTCAGTTTGGGTTAGAGTTCTGGGGGTAAAGGCTACTGGTCGACCTTCTAGAAGAATGACTGCACCAAGACTAAATTTCGAAGCATCACAAGAAAGAGTAACTGGTTTGTGAACATCGTAGTATCTGAGAGTTGGTGGACTGGCAATTCTCTGTTTCAGGACATCAAATGCTCTCATGTTCTGACCATAACCAAGATACATCTTTGCGTGCCAGCTCTCTAAGCAGTGCTGAAAGTTGGCTCAAGTTTGGAATGAACTTGCCTAGATAGTTAACCATGGCAAGAAAACATGGTAGAGCTCGAACATTGTCTGGAGCTGGTAAGTCGAGAATAGCAGTTTGCTATGAAGGATCTGGTTATAAGCCAGAACTGGTAAATAAATGACCAACATAAGTAACTTTTCATAGCCTGAATTTTCACTTCTGAGGCTTCAGCTTAATATTCACTTCATGTACTCTTCCAGAACTTTCTTGAGGTTTCTGTCATGCTTAGCTTCACCAATACCTCATAATAGAATATCATCTACTATAACAGCATAAGTATACTCAGACAAAAATTGTTCCATGGCACTCCGGAAGACTTCACTTGCAGAATTTATCCTAAATGGCATTCCCAAAAAAATCTGTGCCTGCAAAAAGGAGTACTGAAAGTAGTTAACAATAATGATTTACAGTCTAGCAAAATTTGATAAAATTAACTTTTTGCATCCAAAACAGAAAAAAACAGTGGCTGTATGCATCGGATGATTAGGTCTTTTCACCGCTTTGTTCAAATCTCATGAATCAGTACATATTCAGAGCTTTTCTTATGAGCCACAACCATGGAAGATACCCATTGAATAGGTACATCAACTGGACAAATTACACCTTGCTGCACCATTTTATCTAGCTCACCTTTGACTATGTTCTGCATAGCTATTGGCACTATAGGGGCTGGTCTGACAACTGGGCTGACTTCAGGGTCTAAATTTATGGAGTGTACAACTGGTAGTTTACCTAGTTTGTGTTTGAAAAGATCAGCATAGGTAGAAAAAATAGACTGAGGAAAATTAGAACAGTGGTCTTTTAAACTTACATGGTTGTTGTGTCTTTCGGCTTTTCCTGGTTAGGGGTCGCCACAGCGGAACTCCGGTCCACTAATGATTGGCAGCAGATTTTTACATGCCGAGTTGCTGGCTCTGACGCACAACCTTCAACGAAGGTATGCCCATTCATGCACATCTCCACACAGAAGATGCTGTAGTTGAGAATCGAATGGGACAACATCTTACTGTGAGGCGACAATGCTACCACAGCACCACCAATGCAGTACAATGGTACACTTCCTTATTAAATGAAATAAGTCCCATTTTCAAACTTTTTCAGTTGGCTAATGATGACTATATGTAGCTTTTGACCATGTAAAATTGAAAGTCATAGCTGCTCCCATTAGAGAAATATAAAAGCACTACTGAACCTTCAGTATGAATTTCTTAACCAACATAAGCAACAAGCTTCAAACACTTTGCCAAATCAAGCTTCTCACCAGCACATACTCTAGCAATGTTTCTGCTGACATAACATTGCACTTTGAACCTGTGTCAACTTTGAGTTCTATGAGTCTTCTATTTATCTGAACCGTATAAAATACCTCATTCTTTTCCCATAACTTTACTGCATTGACTGTTTCATTAAGCACAGACACACCATCAACATAAAAAGCAGGGTCACAGCTTTCTAACTGATCAACTTCTCTGTTTGAATGTTCTCTTTTAATAAAAGAATGTCCCTTATTTGATTTACAACATCTTTGTTAATTATTCCACTTTTTACATTTGTGGCATTGCTGACCAAAAGCTAAGTGCTTTTCTCATATGGATTCATGATTTGTACCACAATTATGACAGTTTGCTATGAAACTGGGTAGAGGCACATTCTTTGATTTTGCTGAGTCACCCTTGTGTTTCACTGAACCTGTGCACACTCTGGAATTTGCTAGAAAGCTATGTGGTTAACCAGTGAGTGTTGTAGGCCACATCACTGCTGACTGGATCCTACCCAGTTCGGCTTTGTTAAGGGCAGATTCTGCCTCTTAAACCTGGTCGAGTTCTTTAAAACAGTCACCAAGGCCATTGACAAGGGGAAGGTGGTCCACACAGCCTACCTGGACCTCACAAAAGCCTTCGATACAATACCCCACTCGAGCATTATAGATAAGCTTACCAGCTTAAATATAAACCCCTATGTCACTAGATGGGTTGCAAACTGGCTCAAGGACAGAACCCACATGGTTAGAATAGCTGGAGCCATGTCAGACTCCAAACCAGTTACGATGGCGTCCCACAAAGTGTGGCGTCCCAAGGCTCAGTCTTGGGACCTCTCTTGTTCGGTATACATTTTCTCGGAGGTACAGGCCAACATGGAAGGACTGTGGCTGACCAAGTTAGCAGATGACTGCAAACTGGGCCATAATAGACTCTCCAGCCACAAGCATCCTCCAAAAGGGCCTCATAGAAACAGACAACTGGTGCCAGAGCCATGGCCTCAAGCTAAACTCCAAAAGTGTATAGTCATCCCTTTGGCAAAACAAATTGCCCACAAATTACCACATAGGTGGTAATCCATTAAGTACAGAAGAAGTAATTAGGACCTGGGGACCCAAGTTGATAGCAATCTCTCATTTGACAACCCGTGGCCAAAGTGGTTAGAAAAACATTTATATAGCCCACCTAATCATGAAGGGATTCACATCTAGATCAGGAGGACATCGCCTCTTTACTCATCCCTCATCAGGCCCATAATTGATTACAATGCCCCTTTTGGGATGTACCTTACCAGACACCTGCAGCAACTGAAAGACCCCAAAAGTACCTCACCAAGAGGATCAAGGGGCTCAAACAGATGCTGTATGCTGCCCGTTAAAGAAACTCCAGCTTTACTCAGTTGCATACCGCCTGCTCAGAGGCGATCTGTGCCTGAAGTATAAAGCCATGTCCAACCCGGAATTAATGGACATGCTGCACCTCAGAAAATCCAAATCCCATCAAGCCTGCTCGAGGGACTTAAACCTCAGCACTGAAATAAATAGGAAATGCTGGAGGGACAGATTCATAATCCAGAGGCTCCCTTCACTCTGGAATAAAATCCCAGTCCAAGTTAGGCAGAGTCCCTCATTGACTCTCTTCAAGAGGAATCTTGATGAGTGGATGGGAGATTGTAGGTTTACCCCGGGTATCACTTCTGTGCCACTGTTAGACAGAGGCACAGTATAATAACCTCAAAAAAGGGCATAGCAAAATTAATTTAAAATGGGTGGCAAAAGCCATACACACTTTGGCTAGGCTTATAAATGCCCTAGGGCAGATAGCCTAGTATGAACCTATGAACATTTGCTTGGGCCTGTTTCTTTTATCAACATGAGCACTAGAAGATACTGGAAGCACGCATTTCTCATTTGTAAGTATATCGGTGTGATTTTCGGTAAGCTCATACATCTGACAAATCTCAATGGCCTTATTCAAAGTTAAATCACTGCCATGAAGCAAAATCTTTCTCACAGCATTATCTTTAATACCACACATAAGTCTATCTTTTGTCAACTCATCCCTTAAGTCACCAAATCTGTACATTGTAGCTTTGTTTCTCAAGTCAGTTATGTATGCTGCAAAGGTTTCACCAGGTTTTGATCTGTCATGTAAAATAATTGCCTTTCCATTGTAATATTCATTTGATAGTTACACATTTCTCTAAATTTACATTTTAAGCATTCAGGGTCTTCGTTTGACTCAGCCAGTACGACTATATGAGGTTTATCCTCCTCTCCTACAAACACAGCAGGTACATACACAAATGAATGCTGTCTTTCTATAGATTCTGCACCAGCTAAATTAAGCAGAATAAATGCCTTTGTACAGTCATCCCTATCAGAAAATGCAGTTTGTAGGAGAATATTGTACTCTTGTTCAGTTTCCAGTTCTCTGAAATATTATTGTCAAATACAAGTGGAGCTTTTGTTTGAAATCCGTCTGCCATGCCAACAAAGTATGCTCAAACACACTAATTATATACGAACATGCACACACAGCCAGTACTTGTAATAACATTCAAATGCACAATAAACTCTTCGAAATACTGTAATTTGTGAAATATGCTTTGAAAAGGCTGTATCTTGTAAAATAAGTGCACTGTAATACTGCACAAGCTTACGAACACTTTGTACCATCTGAAGTATACAAATAGCTTTATTAATGTGAAAAAAGTAGCTCATAGCAAAAAATATAGTTGTTTTTCTTACTTTATACATTTTGTGTGATCCGGGCATTATTTCAAACACTTCTCTAATTTCTAATATTTTTATCAATATGTTGCAGTTTCAAACATTTTGTTTAACTAGAATTTTGTTTTGACTATTCTGAGTGCTTCATTTTATATTTTTTTGAGCAGCAAATCATTTAACTCATTACATCCTAGTGACACCTCCAGGTGTATCTGCAGTTAACTCCTACTCGCACCTTTAGGAGTCAAATATTGCTTGTTCATATTTGCATCAATGATTCCAAATCCATGCTATATACACGGTTTTAAAAGATTTAATCTTAAAGCTTACACAATGGCAAACTCAAGTGCATTAATATTTGATATCTGTTTAGTGTAGGTAAATAGATATTAACTTTTTTTCTGATATTAATTTATACAAATATAATTTTCACATTTTTCTAAATATCTCAACAACCAGAAGTCCTTAGCCTCATATGAAAGCTGTCAGCTAGTTGCATAAATTGCTGCTGACTTTATGTATGTAACTTGAGTGATTGCTGAGATATTGTAAGTTACTTAGAACATATTACAAATGTAATCATTCCAGTGTTTACTGTGACTCATAAAATTCAGTTTAAGATCTAGAACCTAAAGAATACTACCAATATAAGAACAGTTTGCGCTGAAGAGTTTACCATGTATACTTCTTTCATAACCTCTGTGGTTCCAGAGATATGAACATTTGTTTTTTGAAATGTGGGGACATAATTTGATTCTATCACAAGGGTTAGGCTTCGCCCATTGGAAGCTCTAGTGCAAACTTACTGAGCTCCATTGAAGTGAATGAGTTATGCAAGTTTTAACACCTGAAATTAGTTTCTGACCTGTTTTTGCAAGTTATACGTAAAGTAGGGATGATCCATTCCTCTATATTAACTGGGTGCCTCCTGGTCTTGAATCTTGATCCCATTCTGACACCATGTCCTTTTTAGACATGCCACTTCTGACACCATGTTGCTCGTCTTGGTTTACAATTGAAGACAAACAGGTGGGGTAGTTAATTTATATGCTTTATTACAAAGAAACACATCAGGATGGATAGCAGCAGTACAAAATATAAACAAACTGATTAAGTGACGGACTACATAGACATGCATGCTTACATTTCCACAGTTTATTATAAAAATGGAAATCAGGCTCACATGTGCTCAGCATTTATACACATGTGCAACCCTGTGGAAAGCTTGTTAAAGGTATACATACATATTGATCTACAAGCACCTACTCTTACTACCTGTTGACACCCCTCTGTAAGTCCACACACTGTTCATAAATCTGTCGTTTGGGCTTTGTAAGGGTTTTAATGAGACAGCTTTGTTGATCCCTGGTGGTTTATCAGCATTTAGCCTCATAATCCCCCTTTGCTCTGCTGCTTCACTCCTATTTCTTATGTCCCCCCCTCTAACCCCCTCTTCAAGTATCTCTAGTACAAGGAATTTAAATGTGTGTTGTGCCCCTTCTATTTCCACATGTTTAGCCAAAGCACTCAGTTCCTTCTTGTTACTTATATCCCTGACATGTTCTAGTATGCGATCCTTTAACATTCTGTTAGTCTTCCCTATGTAAAAAACTTTGCAGACTTGCAGAAACTAAAATATACTATATTCTTAGTTCTGCAGTCTGTGTAACATTTTGCCTGAATCGCAAAATGCAGTTGTGGATGTACAAAGGTAGTGCAGGAATGTATGTATTTGCAGGCTGTACATTAAAACCCTTCTTCAAAGCAAGGGCACTTAGACACTAAATGTAGTAAAAGAAAACATCATATTCTTATTTGCATTTTAAACAAAACATTCATGTGTATTTTAGATTTTTATGTAATAAGGTTTTAGTCACTTAGAGTGTGAATATTCTAAAGGCTTTAAAAGAAGTCAGTAATGTAATTGTATTGAAGTAGAACTGCTTATTGGATGAGTATGTGTTTAAATAAGATGAAAAAGTTAGTAACAGCAGTCTGATGAAACGGTCAGTGTGATCGTGAAAGCGCTTACTTATTTCCAATACTTTTTGTAATAAAGTTGTGTTTGCTACAGCCATGGTGGTTTGACTCAGCTTTTCTACATGGATATTTCATTCTATAGCTGTGAGCCGTATCCTTTGTCTGGGGCTTCGGTTTTGTTTTCATCTGAATATTTAAAACAACATTGCAGGACAGAATCAAATAAATAAAGAAAAACATCTAAAATAAGCTTTGCTATACTCCTGACTATATCTAAGATTTATTATACCCTAGAAACTTACTTGGAGAGCAAGGCAGATGTGAATGGATCTTCTAGTTGTTGTCAGGTCCAAGATGTAATGCAGAATGCCCTGTCTCACTAAGAGACTTCTCAAATTCATATCTCAAATACTACTGCTCGGATAGCTTGCACAATGACTTCATTTCTTGTCTTTGACTCCAGTTCCTTGGCCCAAAACAACCACTGATGGCTGCTGGTAGCATTTAGCAGCTACATGCAAAAATACACACACAGGGTCTTCTCCTCATATCTCTGTCAGATGCTGGAAGTCAAAAAACAATTGCATTCCTTCAAGATTTCAGGACAAGTAACTAATTCACCCTAAAGACAATACAGAAAGTATTCTAGTACAGACAATGTGTCTGTTGCTATATTGAAATCTGCAAGATATCGTCTTTTATGACCTAGCCCAGGGGTCTGCAAACTTCCCTATCCAAAGAGCCATTCCAGAGCCCTCTCCTACAGAGTTAATTTCATCGGGAGCCACAACACCTATTTGACCCCTAAAATAAAGATAACAGAGCATATAACATTTCATATCTAGTTATACTAAATATAAAAGAACTACGTGTAAAAGAACAATACCTAACATCCATCAATAATTGTGTTCCTGTGTTGGCATTGCTTGGTGTGTGTGTGTGTGTGTGTGTGTGTGTGTGTGTGTGTGTGTGTGTGTGTGTGTGTGTGTGTGTGTTTGTTGTGCAGTAGAGTGGCCATTAATCCTCAGAGGTACAGGGAGCCACTACAGTGGGGTTGAAGAGCCACATGTGGCTCCAGAGCCGCAGGTTGCAGGCCGCTGGCCTAGCCATAAAGCAATTTAATTTCAGGTATTTTTCTAAAATTTACTAGACTGAGGTTAACCTCCTGTATCCCAGTTTCCACTGTTAAAATATATACATTTAGATAGTTACAATAATGCGTATACATTTCTGTTCTCTTCTAGGATGGCACACTGTGCATCCATTTTAAACCCAAGTCTTTTGCAAATACCCCTTTCAACACACACACATATGTACAAACAATTTGAAATACCCATGACATACAGTTCTAAAACATTTGTAGCACAAGCATCTTGTATAAATCATTTTGATATTCACCAATGACATATAATTATTTACAAAATTCCAACTAGCTGGGCTGGCAGCATCTCCTTTCACCACATAGCTGTTCTGTAGTCCTCATACATGCTGTTTTGATACTCTGCCATTTTTTCTGCAATTCACCTATTTCCTCTTCTTCTTGAAGTGCCAAAGCCCTGAATATTTCCTGGATTTGTTGTGTTTTCACTAGAGTTAACCTCCAAGTCTTCAGACAAATCTCTGTTGACCTTAGAGATTTTTCTGACTACTGATTGCAGCTAGTTCTTATTACCAGTGGTTTAAGCTGTGGGCTGACTGCTTCACTGTGAATGACTTTAGAATCACTGATTCTACTCCAGTGCCCTTTCTTTACTAGGAGAACATCTACCCAATTTGCATATTGGCCACTCTTGTACGTAATCTTGTGGCTGCCTCTCTTAGTGAGCAATGTTTTGTTGACCATAAAGCCATCTCCTACATAGAAGTCTAGAATTTCCTTTCCTTCTTTATTCATGTTGCCCTACTCATGAAGATCTAGGAAGTTCCAATATCCTGGTCTGTTTGTCCTTATATGAGCATTCAAGTCCCCAACTCATGTTGTCCTGCTTTATCTGGTAGGTCCCACAACTGCTACCTGAATGCACTCTTTTCCTCACTATTACATCCCTGTTGTAAGGCATAGGCAGAGATTATGAATACTGCCCTACCCTTACACTGAACAGGGAAGTATTTACATCCAGCTTTTGCTCAACAGAGCTACACCAGTTAACCCTACCTGAGCAACTGGACACCAGCTGGATAGTAGCTTATTAACACATGACTGTTGGGCTTTATGTTGGGCTCATATTAGCAAAAGAGGCACTTTGCCCCCTACTAATCTCAGCATGGGTCCCTGGTTTAGATCAGAAAAATGCTGGTCCTGAACCCACTTACCACTGAAAAATACCCAAGCCCATGTTTGGCAACATTAGTCAATGTGCTCAAATCACCTAGAGCTCATTTATACACACAGGGGTTAGCCCTGATTGGTGTACAGTTTGTGACCTGTGTTCTCCTGCCTAGTGGATGCCATGCACCAGAGTAAAGCAGTTGGTCTATGTAACTGTTACCATTATAGGTATTACCTAGAGAAATGGATAACTGGTGCCAGAGCCATGGCCTGAAGTTAAACGCCAAAAAATGCATAGTCATACCCTTTGGAAAAAAAAGGCTACTAGCTATATAGGTGGCGATCCACTGAGCACAGAAAAAGTCATCAGAGATCTGGGGACCCAGGTTGACAGTAGCCTTTGTTTGACACTCATGTTGCTAAAGTAGTTAGAAAACCTATCACCCACCTGATCATGAAGGATTCACATCTAGATCAAGGGAGATCGCCGTCCCCTGTACTCATCACTTATTAGACCTATGATTGAGTACAATGCCCGTTCGAAGTATCTGACCAGACACCTGCTGCAGCTTGAAAGCCCCAAAGTTCCTCACCAAAAGGATAAAGGGTCTCAAAAATATGTCTTATGCTGCCCGACTGAAGAACTCCAGCTCTATTCAGTCTCATACCGCTCAGAGGTGACCTGTGCCCTGACATATAAGGCCATGTCAAACCCAGATTTGATGAATATGCTTCACCTCAAAAAGATCCCTCAGAACCACAAGGCGGAGACTTAAACCTTGACACGTTATAAATAGAACGCGGCGGGAGGGACAGATTCATCACCCAGAGACTCCCTATGCTGTGGAACAAAATCCCGGTACATGTGAGGCAGAGCACCTCTCTGGTCTTGTTCAAGAGGAATCTTGACCAATGGATGGGAGATTGGTGATATACCCAGGGGGATGCTTCAGCGTCACTGTGATTGGCAAGTAGCAAATGATAGTTTTTATTTTTATTCAAGCTAAAGGCGAAAGCCACCACCTTAACTATAGCTGGGGCTTATAAATGCCCTTGGGCAGATAGCCTAGTATGAACCTATGAACCTATGAACCTATGTTTTGGGAGGTGGGTGGAACACCCCAGAGACACAGACAGAACATACAAACTCCACACAGTCATTGGCTGGAGGTGAGGGTAGGCTTGTATCTTGCATTTTGTATAAGGGAGGCAAATACATTAACCTTTATGCCAGCTGCATAATCTTCCTGCACTATATCTTTATCTTCTTCTTTTGGCTGATCCCATTAGGGGTCACCACAGCAGATCAACTGTTTCCATTTAATCCTGTCAACTGCATCTTGCTCTGTCACACCAACCACCTGCATGTCCTCTCTCACCACATCCATAAACCTTATCTTAGGCCTTCCTCTTTTCCTGTTACCTGGCAACTTCATCCTTAGCATCTGTTTCCCAATATACCCTGCATCCCTCCTCAGCACATGTCCAAACCAGCTATATCTTGCCTTTCTCGCATTGTCTCCAAACCTTTCAACCTGGGCTGACCCTCTAATATACTTATTCTTAATCCTGTCCATCCTTGTCACACCCAGTGCAAATCTTAACATCTTCAACTCTGCCACATCAAGCTCTGACTCCTGCCTTTTTGTCAGTGCCACTGTCTCCAACCCATATAACATAGCTGGTCTCACTACCCTTTTGTAGACCTTCCCTTTCATTCTTACTGGTACTCGTCTGTCACAAATCACTCCTGACACACTTCTCCACGCACTCCATCCTGCCTGTACTCTCTTCTTCACCTCTCTTCCACACTCACCATTACTCTGAACTGTTGATCCCAAGTATTTAAACTCATCCACCTTTGCCACCTCTACTCCCTGCATCCTCACCATTCCTCTATCCTCCCTCTCATTCACACACATATATTCTGTAATATGGTCTCAGATATTTCTCTTTTTTACTTCTTCACACATCTGAGTCTAACTAATATATCACATCCATATTTAATTTCCTAAACCATTCAGTCACTAAACAATTCCTGAAATAATTTTGTATACTATTTACATTTAATGCCAATATTGCTATACCCTCCTTCTCCTTTCTTTGTTCTTTTTTACTTTCATTTTTTCATTTTCTGCTTCTCAGCTTCTCCAATTAATTTTTCATCTTTTTGTTCTTGGTCTTCTCCAGTCTCCAATCCTCCCCCCTCACCTTCATCACTTTCTAATACTGCAACCTTATGTTTAGCTTGTGTCTGAGACATCTCTGTCTGCACTCCAACCCCCCATTTACCTCTATTCTTTCCAGTATTTGACGTTCTCTTCACTTATTTCACAATACTTTCTTTTTCAAAAATATCTCCAGTAGCATTTTCAATAAATTCCCTCTCTTCTCTTCATTTCCCCTTTTTTGTTCTAACAATAGGCAGTCCAACCAGAAATTCCCACTCTCATTACATTTTCTACATATTGGCTTACAATTCCTGGTAGTGTGTCCCTTTTCAAACATTGTCCACATCTTTGTTTGTTAACTCTTGCTATAAATGTGTTGTTTCTACACACACACACACACACACACACACACACACACACACACACACACACACACACACACACACACAAGCTTTTGGTTGTCCCCAATATCTAACACTGCACTTTTTCCCATTTACCATTACTATATTTAACACATGCTGTATTTTTCCTTCACTCACATCCAGTGTTATCCAGACTTCCCATCCTCCTTTCCAAACTTTTCTTTCATCTTACACTTTCTTAACAAAATATACTATCATCATGTACTTTACTAGAAAAAGGTAGGGAAAAAATCTTGACTCATATTCTTCTACATTTGTTGAGTTGTACATTTAATTGCATTTTCATTGCATGCTTAAAGGACATCAATTTGAAAAAAAATCAAAAAAGATATATTTTTTATCTTTTCCTTATGTCTGGATCATACCAAACCTGTATGTACCAGACAGAAATAGTCAGTACTAATTTTATTCTGTTTGTAACCCTGAAAGCCCTCCTGGGGGCAGACATCTTGATGAGAGCTTGTTTTCTTCTAAAGAAAAATCTTCCCCATAATACACTGTGTACACTGTTTCTGACATTACAATTCCCATAGCTGGACTGTCACATGACAGTTCCCTTCACTTATAATGGAAGAACAGATGACATAAGCTAATAATTTATTGTCACATGGTGCCTCTTACAAATGTGTTTCCTGCTGATGTGTTACACATTCTGTGAAAAAAAAGCGTCCAGAGCTACCAGCTCATTGCTGAGAGAACATGTTTTTTTAGACATTCAGCTTTGATCTGCTTCAGTTCTTTCTTAGGTTACTCCTCCCATATTCCAACCCTCAGCTAGCAAGAGTAGCACATTTCCCACCCTGCAAGGTTCAGCTAATTAGTCAGCTTTGCATGACAATACATATTTATTTATTTATTTTACATTTGTTGACCGGGATAGTCTGACTGGATACATGTCCATTTTCAGCAGAGGCCAGAGAAGAAAAGCTCCAAATTACAAACAGATAAAAACAAGCAAGTTACAGTATATGCACAACAATATTGTATTAACATATAAGTTACGGTCTCACATTTCAAGCTTATGAAGAATACAGTTTAAATACAGAAATATATACAAATATGTTACAGATTCTCTTATCAAACCTATAGGTGCAGCTTATATACAGAGTATCTGCAAAGATATTACAGTTTCTCTTTTCAAACCTTGTAGTGTAAGAGGTTAGTTGCTATGAATAAGAAATTGCAGGGATATGGAAGTAGATGAGACTTTAGTCAGGGTTAGAGCAAGGACATAACCAGTGAATTTTAAAATACTGGGTTAGATTTTTTTTTGAACTGATTAAGAGAGGGATTCAGAGTAAGGTCAGATGGGAGTGAATTCCAGGTTTTACCTACTGAATTTGCAAACAAAGATTCTCCAGATAGGTTGTTAGCTTTAACAGATTGAACCAAAAGTTTTGTAGTGGAATGAAGAGGCCTACCGTTTTTGAAGGGATGGATAATGTTTTTAAGGGAGGGTGTTTTTTTCTGGATGGTTAATAACCCTGAATGCGTAAGTTGATGAAATTGAATTAGCCTGGGGAGTTCTAGCCAACCTAAGAGGTGTAGGTTTTGACAATGGTGTGCCCTGTAGGGAGTTCCTGTGGCAAACCTGGCAATTTGATTGTAACAGCTAGAGAGTTTGCTGAGATCAGTTTTGTTCAAGTTAGTGAGTATTGGTGAGGCATAGAGTAGAGTAGAGTAGAAAGCAGATGGGTAAGGGTAATGGCAGTCCTAGCTAGAGGGGTGAGAAAAGGTTTGTTTTTGTATAGGGAGCCAAGTTTTTTATTAACGGTTTTAATAGTTTGGTTTACATGCATGTCATATTTGAGATTGTTGTCTATTATAACACCCAAGAGTTTGGTATACATATCTGGTGATATTATGGTCCTATTGTTAGATGTTATAGTAAATGAAGGTTGAGAGGATTTGTAAGTAGGGGGGAAGAGCAATAGCTTTGTTTTATTAGGGTTTAATATCAGCTGTTTATTAGAGATCCAGTTTTCCACTGTATTAAAGGTTTTCTGGGTTAAACTAAGGAGATCTGTAGGGGTAGAGGCTGAGCAAATCTGGGTGGAGTCATCGGCATATTGTATACAGGTTGTATCTGGGATTACAGTGTGGAGGTCATTGATAAAGAGGGAGAAAAGAAGGGGACCTAACATGGAGCCTTGAGGGACACCAAGGGTAATGGGAAGAAGGGTGGAGAGTTTGTCCTGTCAGAGGACAGCCTGCTCTCTTCCACTAAGATAAGATTGAAATCATTGTATAGCATGGCTGTTTAGGGATATTTTATTTAGGCTAAGTAAGAGTAGCTGGTGGTTAACCGTGTCAAAGGCCTTGGTAAGATTGAGAACAGGGTAGAAGATAGTTTGTTATTGTTACGGTTGAAATTTATGACACTAGAAAAAGAGAGGAGGGCTGAGGTAGTACTGTGCTGTAGTCTAAATCCATGCTGGGAGTTGGCCAGAAGATTATTTTGAATAAAGTAGTGTAAGAGTTGTTTATGGATACACTTCCTTAATTTTAGCCGGAGGGGAAAGCATAGCTATTGGTTTATAGTTTGCCAGTTCAATGGAGTTGCCAGCTTTATGGAGTGGTATAACATGGGATATTTTCCAGATAGATGGGATAGAGGCTTTAGTTATGGTTCTGTTTATCAAAATAGTGACAGGGTATGCTATGACATCAGCAGCTTCTTGCAGGTGGTCAGCTATAAGGGTGGTTGGTTTGAGTTTTTTAATTAAGGCTCTAATCAGTGAAGTCAGAACTTTTTGGAAGCTAAAGGAGAGATTGTCACTGGGTTTAAAGGTTTCAGCGTTAGGACATGTGAGTTTAAGTTTGCTAGCAAGGGCCCGGATGGTTTCTGTGAAGAAACTGTTGAAGGTGTTGGAAATGGACTCTGCAGACTTTTGGGTAGGGGCTGAGGGGGTTGGGGTAGTGAATTGCCCTGGGTGGAGGAACTTGTTAATACCTGCTCAGAACTTCTGTGGCTTGTTGTGGTGTTTCTGTTGTAGATGGAAGAAATATTTTTTTTGTCTAGTAATATGGATTTTTTTGCATCATTCCTATATTGTCAACATTTGAGTTGATCTTGTGGGGCTTTAGAGGTGTACCAGGTGTTTCAGGCACTATTTCTTTGGATGATCTTTAGTTTGGTTTCTTTAGTGAGCCAGGGGGCAACTTTTGTTTTAATTCTAATAGAGTGTGCACGTACATGGTTGTCAAGGATGGCCAGGAATGTGTTATTAACTCGACTAGTTTAGACCAGTTTACAGGCCTTGCTGTATTCTGGGCTGTGGTGTAGTTCCTGTCTTGTCCATTGCCTTACTTGGATAGAAGGAAGTTTCTTAGCTCACCAGTGGGAGTGGGGAGCCT
Organism: Protopterus annectens; assembly: GCF_019279795.1. Lineage (NCBI taxonomy): Eukaryota > Metazoa > Chordata > Ceratodontiformes > Protopteridae > Protopterus > Protopterus annectens. The sequence continues at coordinate 1,685,282,050 of NC_056744.1, read as the reverse complement.
TGAACAGCCTACCTGTCCTTGAGGGAAGTGACCTCAGCACAAGAAGCTGTAGTAATTGGTCGTTTTGGACCATTTCTAGCTCTTTTGAAGTTCCCTGGTTAAAATCCACGTAAACTTCTTCTGGCGCCGCCAAGTCTGCTCTTCAAATTTTCCCTTAAGATAGCTCTACTCTTTGTTTGTCTACTACAGACCAATTGCTCTACTCTCACCTTTGGCAAAAATTATGGAGAAATGTATTCACCTTCAACTTGTTCAATATCTCTCTCGTCATAATATAATAGCAAACTGTCAACATGGCTTTAGACCACATCACAGTACAACCACTGCTTTGCTTTCCTTTGTAGATACTATCAACAGGAACACTTAATAATAACCTTCTCTCCTCTGCCCTCTTTATTGATCTCTCTAAAGCATTCGACATGGTTAACCACTCTTTGTTAATTAATATTCTTGAATCCCTCTCTTTTAATAATCTAGCCATCAAATGGTTTACATCCTATCTAAGTAACAGAAAACAAGCAGTGCTTTGGGAAAACCACATCTCTTCATTATTGCCTGTCTCCGTAGCCGGAGTTCCTCAGGACTCCATCCTTGCAGCCCTCTTCTCTTCTCCCCTCTTCATTAATGATCTTCATGCAATAATCCCTCAAGCTACCTGCATTCAATATGCAGATGGCTCTACCATTGTCTGCTCAGCATCATCCACAATAGAACTTAACTCACTTATGCAAAATCTTTAATACTGTAGAATCTTTTGTCATTTTTAATATGCCCCCCCCCCATGGGCCCTTTCTAACCCAAAAGTGTTCCCCGACTGAGTAAGGGCCCGGTGCGAAGAAATTTGAATTTGGACTCTGCACTTTGTGGGCGATTTCGCTTAGTGACATTGCCTGCTGGAACAAACTGGTTGAGCTGTAATCGTTTGTGGTGTTTCTGTTGTAGATGGAAGAAATATTTTTTGTCTAGTAATATGGATTTTTTGCATCATTCCATTTGTCTAATTTGATTGATCTGGGTATGTTCATTTGACTTTAGTGGTGTTGTCTGTCTTATTAGGAGATGACCTTGCTGAAGATTTAGAAGGCCTCGATTGCATGAATCACTGCCAACATCTCTTTTGATTATGGCAGATGTACCTTTGGGCCATTGCCTTGAATCATCTTGCCCTCCATGTCCCCATCCATGGTCTGAGGCATCTGTTGTAATGGTTTGGCTTGTTTGAGGGTTGTTGAAAGGCATACCTTTGTTTAACTGGCTTGCTTGGCCCACCACAAAATTCCTTTGTAGACATGGACTGAGTGGGATAATTGCTTCTAAGTTGTGGCTGTGTTGAGACCATAAACTTTTTAGGTACCATTGAGTTTCTCATGTGTAGTCTTGCCAGTGGAATCAGTAGAATGCAAGATGCCATGAAACCCAGGGCCTGCAGGATTTTCCTTGCAGTCATCTGGGTGAGTTTCTAGGCTTTTGAAGTAATGTGGTAATTTTCTGCTTCTCTTCTGTAAGGTAAGCCATTTGTGATTCTGTGTCTAGTTTGGCTCCTAGAAAGGTGATTTGTTGGGATGGCAGTAGTCTTGACTTTTGTAAGTTGACTGTGTATCCCAAAGCCTGTAGTAAGTGAATGACATAATTCAAGTTTTTTGTCAAGGCTTGCTTGTTGTCCGCTTGTATTAGGCAGTCATCCAGGTAAGGGTATATTTGTATCCCCTGGAGTCTGCAGTGTGCAATTACTGATGCCAGGCATTTTGTGAATACTCTGGGTGCAGTAGATAAGCCAAAAGGCAATGCTGAGAATTGATAATGCTCTGGCCCTGCAAGAAATCTGAGGTATCTTCTGCAACTGTGTCTGATTGGGACATGCAGGTATGCCTCCTTGAGGTCCAGAGTAACCAGCCATGACCCTTTGCCCAGCATGGGAAGGAGTTGCTGTAGAGTCAGCATTTTGAACTTTGGTACAATGAGAAAGGTGTTTAGAGCGGACAAGTCCAGTATAGGTCTCCATTGTTTTTCTTTTCTTGGAACAAGGAACAGTCTTGAGTAAAATCCCTGGCCTTGTTCCTGAGGAGGAACCTTTTCTATTGCTTTGATCTGTCTCAGTTTTGAAATTTGTTCTATTGCCTCTGCCCTTTGATTCTGTGGCAGGTTTGGCATGCCTTGTTTTGTTGGTAAAGTACGGAAGTGGAATCTGTAGCCTTGGTCTATTATGTCCAGAATCCATTTGTCCTTTGTTAAAATGTGCCAATTTTTTGAAAATAAGGTTAATTTTCCGCCTAATGGAGCTTCTCTTTGAGCCTTGGTCGGTGGTGTCAAAGGCAAGTCATTGTGATTGTCCCTGTGGTGCAGGGGAAGTTCCCGCCATCTTGATTAGTCGTTGCCATTGGCATCCCTGTAGGAGCCTCTGTATTGCCCTCTTCATCGCCCACGCCTGTTTTTTCCCCTTTGAAACTTGTCAGTGTCCGGAATGGACCAGTTCTTGAAGGCCAATTCCTGCTGAACTGGGGCTGAACCTGGAGGAAATCTTTGACTGTTTGCACTGATTAGCCTTTTCCTCAATAGACTTCAACACATCCTGAGCATTAGCACCAAAACTTGTGCTTTTCCAGAGTGCATCTAGAAGCTTTCTTTAACATGATCTGGTAAGACTGATCTTTTTCCCAAGGAGCCTTCATGAGCCTGTCTTCCCTATGAACTTCATGCATCTTCCCTTTGAAGAAAGGTTACCTTTTTTTGAAAGATTGAACGACCTTGTCTATTAGTCCAGATCATTGTCTTTTTAAAATCCAAGTTTTAATAGGAAACTTGCAAGAGTCTCTTAGCCGGTGGTGGTAAAATTTTGGGTTTCCGGGACTAGCTTCCCTGCACAAAGGATTTTGGCTGCAGTGAACCCCTTGGCCTCTGTTGTTTCGGCAACTTTTTCCTTATGAAATTTTGAGTTCGGAACCCTGTATAAAGCGATTGAGAGCAGGGGGAGGAACTGGAGAACACTGATCTGTCAGATACCTTCCTCTAAACTGAAATCAAGGCCTTGTGGTTGGTTTTCAGGTCAACGGCCTGATAAAATGGGGGACTATACCATGAGTGACGTACCCCACAAGTCCCAGGGGAGACGAGCATAATCCCAGAATCAAATTCAACCTGGAGGATTAACCTGGTTCGAGTTTAGTAAAGGGGTCGGAGGAAAATTTGTCTGCATGCTCAATGCCTATCGAAGCTGAAAACCTCTTAGGGCCTGGAATGGTGAGGAAATTTCGCACTAACCGATATTTTGGTCTGAGGCAGAGGTTTGAAGTGAACCTCAGCAGCCTTGCAGTTTAGGTTGAAACAGGCCTTAAACTGACGTCTGGTACCTTGTACTGTTGGTCAAGGAAATTTGGGGCAGAATCGGAAGAATCTACGCCCAGTGGGCTGGGGCCAGGGATAGTAAAGGGGGGCCGGAGCTTGGAAACCTGCAGACGGACAGCACTCCGGTTTTGAAGTGCCCGGAAGTCGGGCAAGTGCGCCGAATCCTGGAAGATGCGGTAGTCCAGGCTTTTGCAATTTGTGCCAAAAGTCTTCGGGGAATCTGCTGGCCGGGGCCCTTCTTGAAGCAAGGCGAGCCAGCGGGGGGCCCCGGGACGGGAAGTCGGAAAAGGAATCCTTGAGTATGTTTTTAGCAGTATAATTTTTTGTTGACATCGGCTGAGGCATGAAGGCCGGGGCTTAGCTTGATGATTCGGTACAAAACACGGAGCACCGACTGGCACTTGGAACTCTTTGTTGCCACGGGCAAGAAAACTGGAAATGGCTCGACGATGTTTATCACAGCGCTTGCGCCGGGGTGAACATCAGCTGACGGGACCAGATTGGAACTGCCGACGAGGCATGCCGGGTGGACCCCCAAAGTGAAGGACTGCGGATTCTTGAGGACTTGTTAAGTATATGCCAGTTGTATAACATATGTAAGTCTACATTTCAGTTTAGGGACAGTTGATTAAATAAGCAAAGAAAATTTCTACAAACAAAGGGCAGTAATAGAACTAAAGATATTACATTTTTCCCAAACTTTATTAAGTTATTTATGACAAAATGAGGAATGAAGAAATAACATCAGGGTTTTGATGACATACAGTATATAAAATAGGGCTAGTTTTTATTTAACTGTTCAGAGATTCAGAGAAGGTAGATGAGTGAATAGATTGCACGACTGATTTGAACCCAAGCACATGACTCGGGATAGGTAGCTTAACCAGAAACTTTAAATCTGTTGAATGGTGCCTAGGAATCATAGTAAGGTTTTAAGGAGGGTGTTTTTTATGTTAATAATGACATAAGTTCATAAATTGAATTAGCGGGGAAGATTAGAACCAAAGTTAGTTTGACAAGGTTCCTTTAGACCTTGGAAACTTAATTTGATGTAAAAAAGGTTATTAACCTTTGTTAAAGTAGTTTGTTGAATAGGATTCAGAAAAGAGATGTGGGGTTTAGCAGGTAGAGGGCAGAAAGGTTGTTTTGAAACGGCAAGTTTTTTTAACAGTTTAAGAGTTTGTTAGATATGTCATATTGAGGTTGTTTCTTTTAACCAAGAGTTAAAATCTGGATTTATGGTCCTATTTAGAGTTAAAAAGTTTGTTGGAGAGAGTAGTTTTGAAATAGTTATTTTTTTAAAGGGGTTTATTTTGTTTATTTAAAACCCAGATTCACGTATTAAAGTTGTATTACCTGGAGTTTAGAAAAGGGTGGAGGTTTGATGGGGCCGGGGAATGTTCTTGGATTACGGTAATATTGTAAAGAGAGAGAAAAAATCATTATTAAGTTTAGGGAAACAGGAAATGGGAAAGGTGGAGTTGTCGTAAGGTCACCCATGTTGCAAAAGGTTATTAAAAAGGGAAGTTTGTTTAAGATTGTTTTAAGGCAGTAATATGGTTTTTCATGTAACACCAGGAATGGTAGAAACGGGTGGAATTATGGTTTTTTGTTACATGGAAGTTAGAATTGAAAAGGGAGGAGATAGTCTTTATTTATAGTTAATTGCAGTGATTATTTGAATAGTTTGAAGATTAAAGGTGATGTATTTTAATTTTAAGGGAAAAGTTTGGGGTTTATGTTGACAGTTCATGGAGTGTGGAGGTCTATAGGGGAAAAGAAGGCAATAGGTTGAGGTAGTTGGTTATGGAAAAATTAAGTGTTAGCGAAGAACCCCGGTCTTCAGTGACAGCTTAAATGGATTGCATTTTTTTAAGGTTTATCAGAAGTAAAAGTGGGCTAAAGAAGTTTTTTGGAAATGTGACAGGGGATATGTTTTAGTTTCAGGGGTGATTAGGAAGAGGCTATGTTACCACGACTCTATATTTAATCGAATTATTAATAAAGTAGTGAAATGTTATGGTTCACGTACATTAGGTTTAACATAGCAATTGCTTATGGTTTACTGTCAAAGACTTTGATATATAAATGGTTGTTTAATTAAGCTATAAGGGAAAAAAACTTTTTTATTTTTAAATAAAATAATACAGGTTTTGATAACTTTGCATTTGAAAGCTTTTCTGAATTTTAGTAAGCTTAATATGAAATAAATTTTGAACTAATAAGAATAAACATTTAAATTCATTAAATATTAAAATAATTTGTTGTAAAGGTTGATTTTTATATGCTACTATTAAAGGCTTTATATGATACTAAAAAATTTTAATCAATAAAGCCAAATCACTTTAAAACATCTATTTACATTTATTTTGTAAGAATTGTTAATGTGACTACTAAATTTTGTAGCATTAAGATTTGGGTAATGAATGCCAAATAAGATTTAATATCTTGAATTTTATGGTTTTCTTTGAGAAAATATTTTTGCTGGTAATAGACTTTTGTATCCTTAGGTAAAATTAAGTTCTTGTGAGCTTTAGAGTTACAGGTTTTCGGGAATTATTTTTGGTTATTTTATTTTTCTTTAGTACAGGTTTTTTATTTTTTTCTAAATTAGGTAATGGTTCAAGAGGCAAAGTGTTATTAATTGACTAGTTAGAAGTTTATGGCTTGCTGTATTTGGGTTGGTGAGCTGTGTTGTAATTGCCTTATTGATAGCAGGAATTTTTTCGTGGGAGTGGGGTGAACAGTACCTGTCGGGGGATGTGTTCTGCAAAATGTAGTATTGTGTTTGGAATTTGTAGCTTTTAGTTCCCGGTTTAAAAGCATTTTTGAGTATCTGTCAGCCAGCCCCGTGTCCGCAAGTTTTCTTTGAATAAAAGTTATGCTTTCATTAAGTATCCGTGTTTTTTATTGTTTTACCTTCTAGTGCTATAGCAAGTTATGTTTATATTTTTTCTTTTAATTACTGCCTTAAAGTACTTTTGTATTCTGTAATTGTTTGTTCCTTTAATTAATTGTTTTGCCATAAGTGTCTTCGTCTTATTATTCCCTTTTTGATTTTTGTGTTTCTTTTAAAAAAACAAGTATTCCTTGTTTCTGCCTCTGATAGTTTAGTTTTAAGACCTTGCTGTTTCTGGTGTCGTGTAGTTCCTTGTTCATACCTAATTGTGATTTTACTCACCTAGGGGTTGAGCTTTAACAGTACCCTGTTGGAGAAGTTTCCCGTTCATTTTTTTTGACCATTTCTACTCTTGAAGTTCCGTTAAAACCTTTCTGGTGGAAGTGTTCTCAAATTTTCCTTAGATAGCTACTTTTAGCTTTAATTTTGAACCTAATTTTTCCCCAATTTTTTTTAATAAGGTTTGCCTTGATCCCGTTATTAGAACGCTTTTAAAGTTGGTTAAATTACACTAGAAACAAAAAGGGATTACTAGTGATATTTAAGAATCCTTATTAATTAATTCACCAAAATAATTCATTCTAGAAAAATAGCAAATTTTAGCGGGAAATTTCAAGATAAAACTTAAATGGAACATGCTGACAATAATAAAATTCATAAGACGGATATTTAAATCTAAATAAAAATCCATAAAGATCATTTAAATTTACAACTAGTGTAAACAAAAAATTTTAAACTCAATTATACTTTCAATTTATTTTAATCAAAATTAAAGCACTAAAAAATTAAATATTTTTTCCAATGAACTAATAACCTATATCGGAAAAATGAGATGAAACAACACTTTTTTCCCTTTCTAAAATTTTAAAATAATGGAACAAAATTTAAAAACCCAACCCTTCTTAAATCCTAAATTTTTAAATATTAAAACCAGAATCTAATTCCCATAACTAACCAAAATTACTGTATATACTTTTTCCAACAAATTTATCTAAAATAAACCCAGAACTTCTAACTTAAGTACAGATCTTTCTACTACATCAATTTCTAGCTAATTCAATCTACTCACTGAACCTAGCAACCTGTCCTTATCAAACCTTCCCTAAAGCGCCTATCTCCTACCTTTCCACTCATAAAGCTTCTAAAACTCAAATTAATCCACCATTTCCTCTTAAAGGCATAAAACCTACTAATATCTGGCACAATCTCACTATTTCATTATAGAATGGAAATCGCTACTGACTACTCAAACTACAGACCAATTGCTCTACTCTCACCTTTGGCAAAAATTATGGAGAAATGTATTCGCCTTCAACTTGTTCAATATCTCTCTCGTCATAATATAATAGCAAACTGTCAACATGGCTTTAGACCACAACACAGTACAACCACTGCTTTGATTTCCTTTGTAGATACTATCAACAGGAACCAGCTATAATAATCTTCTCTCCTCTGCCCTCTTTATTGATCTCTCTAAAGCATTCGACATGGTTAACCACTCTTTGTTAATTAATATTCTTGAATCCCTCTCTTTTAATAATCTAGCCATCAAATGGTTTACATCCTATCTAAGTAACAGAAAACAAGCAGTGCTTTGGGAAAACCACATCTCTTCATTATTGCCTGTCTCCATCGGAGTTCCTCAGGGCTCCATCCTTGGCCCTCTTCTCTTCTCCCTCTTCATTAATGATCTTCATGCAATAATCCCTCAAGCTACCTGCATTCAATATGCAGATGACTCTACCATTGTCTGCTCAGCATCATCCACAATAGAACTTAACTCACTTATGCAAAAAATCTTTAATACTGTAGAATCTTGTTTCTCCAGTCAGTTTCTACTACTCAATGCCAAAAAAACTAAACTTCTCCTCTTCACCCCCACTACCCGGACCCCCCCCCCTTTAAACTTCACCATCTCTTCAAACAATGCCACTGTCATCTCACCTGACTCAACAACAAAACTTTTAGGAATTACCATAGACAATAATCTATCTTTCGATCAGCATATTAACAATACCATCAAATTAGTCAACAGAAAATTAGGGTCTCTATATTGAATTAAGCCATTTCTCACCCCACCTGCTAGAACCAAGATTGCTCTCTTTCATCTCATATCCACTCTCCTATATGCTTCACCTATTTTTACCAACCTCAAAAAGGCCAACCTTAACAAACTGGAAACCTGCTATAACAACATTGCCCGCTTCGCTGCTGGTAACCCTTCAGAACCCATCACTGTCTTAACCTGAAACAACTAGGTTGGCTTGAATTCCAAAACTATCTGGTAATCCCTCAACTTATTATTGCCCATAAAATACTGTACCAACCAAACAACACCCCTATACTCTCTCAACTCTTAATCCCTTATAACAATCTTAACTCTCTTCGCTCATCTTGTAAACTCTTGGCCAGTTCAATAAAATCCAATAATACAGCCGGCGACTCTCTCTTCACTAATACTGTAGGTAGAAGATGGAATCTATTACCTAGCAATTTAACTATGATCACATCATTGCCTCTTTTTAAACAAAATATCAAACTCTACTTCCAAAATCACTGGCTTTGTTCCTGTACTATACCTGACTAACTACTTGCCTTTACTCCTTTCTTCCCTTAACTTTACTTTCCTCCTACTTTTCTGCCTGCCTGCTCATATAATGTAAACTATAACACCACTTCTTGCTCTGTATGGTTGCTTCTATTATCTGCTCTGCCTTAGTTTTAACTCTTTCCACTTTGCTACCTTGTTCCTTTCTTTTTTCTCCACTCTTTCCTTACTGTCTATGGTCCTTAATCTTCTTTATTTCCTTTGTCCCTTTTACTCTAACCGGTTCTTAATTATTGCAGATTTGTCATTTATCCTCTTATCCTTGATTCACTTTCTTATAAAATCACTAGGTATATTTGTGTTCCTTTATTTTACTCTAAATTTTGTAATTTTGATGCTATTGTTTAACCATATTTTTTACATTTATGTTTTTTTACAAATTATGTTTTCAATATTTCTTTGTATGTATTTGTGTGGAGCTTTTCTCCCCGGGCCTCTACTGAAAATGGAAATTACTCCAGCTAGACTAGCCCGGTCAACAAATGTAAAATAAAAAATAAAAAAATAAATAAAATAAATAAAATAAAAAATAAAACTTTCCTTATAATATTCTAGCATGTCGAGTGGTAGACTACTAGCATCCTCTCCTGTTCAATTGGTTAACCTGGCAATCTTGAGACAATGCTACAATTGTCTCATGTACACAGACAACCGTCTCCTCCTCCCAACAAACTCAAATAAATGTGAGAGATGCAACTACTTAGCCAAACTGGAGGCTGAACTCTCTCAACTCAGGACTGGCAAGACCAGACAGGAGGAGAAGGAAAGCACGCACACAACAAACCCAGTCACACATAGACCTACCCCAACTGCAAACCAAACACATAATCACACAAAAACATACTCGGAGGCGCTAATAAAAAACTTACCAAAACAACAGAGGCTCCCAAAGCAGACACCAAAAAATACACCACCTCAAAACACAACACATGCAACACATACTTCAAAAAATCAGTGTGTCAAACAAACACTGCCCTTAAGGCCAAACACTATGCCTGATACACTAGTGATAGGTGACTCTATAGTCAGACACACCGACGTTCCACTTACCAGGCTGAACAAGGAGAGGGTAATGGTAAGCTGCCTATCGGGGGGCTAGGATCCGTCACATAACACACACACTCAGGTCACTCAAAAGCACGTACAAATATGACTCCGTCATTGTCCATGCGGCGTGAATGACCTGAGACGTACCTCCCTAGAACACATGAAAAGAGACATAGAGGAGCTCTCTGATTATGTAGCCCAGGCTGGTATGACCCTGACCCTGAGCAGCATCTTGCCCTCAGCAAGAATGATGCCACAATACAAAGACAAGATGACCAGCTTTAATAATTGGCTCAATTACTGGTGTCATTCTAGGGGGATCCAATGTCTGTCTGCTTGGGATGACATGCTGGACAAGCCACATTACTTTGCAAGGGACAGCTTGCACTTGTCACCACTGGGCTTCCGGATATTGTCAAAGGCTCTTGCCACCCCCATAGTGCCTTTTTTAGGCAAGGCTCAAAAGACGAACCCACCACCTTAGAAATCAAAAATGGAAAAAAATTAAGGGTAATGCTGCTCAACGCCAGAAGTCTAAATCTCAAGATGTAGGCCTTCAAAGCACTCCTCAGTATGGAAAACATTGATGTCTGCCCAGTAACTGAAACCTGGTTCAAGGCTCCAGAGAGCACCCCAGCGATACCAGGCTTCACCTCGTATCATGCTTTTCAGCCCCAAAATCCAGCCCGAATCACAAAAGGAGGGGGAGTGTCCATATTCATCAAGGATACCCACACCTCCAGGTTAGTGGCAACACATGAATCATCGGAGACCATCCAAGTGCAACTAACCATAGGCAAAACGGCTATACAACTGGTTGCATGTTACAGACCACCCTCCCAATCTCAAGAACTCCATTCAGCCTTCCTGAAGACACTGGAGTATATGAATGTCTCACCAAATACCATCATATTGGGTGACTTCAACTACCCTAACATAGACTGGGTGCACTTTTCTAGCCCAAAAACCCTAGCCCAAAGGTTCCTGGAATTCATAAACTCAAATGCATTGGAACAGTTAATCACCTCTCCCACTAGGGGTGATAACATACTAGACCTGATCATCACTAACATGGGGTCAAAATGCTCCACACCGGAAGTATACCCCTCACTAGTGAAATCTGACCACAAACTAATCACCCTGGATATACATATCCCACCTCCACCCCCAGCACAAAAGAGTACAGTGAAAAACTTCTCAAAAGCCGACTTCACACTTCTTAAGACTGAGATGGTATCCTTTAAGCCCACTGGGCCAGTGGAAACCACAACCCACAATGCTGAATCCTTCACAAACGCTTTCTACTGACATCTCCAAGAAAGCATGGATCACGCAATCCCAAACAAGACCAAGACCCTCTCCACCAAGGGAAAGCGCCCTGTCTGGTGGACCCCAGCCATAAACAAACTGTATAACAAAAGAAGGTAACTAATGCAAGACAGAGCTAAATCTTACAAAGGGAAGGCAGCTCTGCTTAGCACTAGTAAAAAGCTACGTTCTCTCCTAAAAACATCCAAGGCCAACTTTGAGAAAAAAAATCACCAAAGACACTAAAGATAACCACAAGGCCTTCTTCAGTTATGTCAGAAACCTGGGCGGGAACTCCCAGATATGCTCAGAGTTGGTACACAACGACAAAAAATTCACTGAACCCACAGATATTGCCAACATTCTGGCAGACAAGTTCAGTGCAAATTTCTCCCCTCCCTCACCCCCAAAAGAAGAAATACTTATCCCAGCTGAATGTAACCTCCCAGCTATCTCGGATGTTCAGGTGAGAGCCGCCCTCAGCAAAGCAAAAAACACAGCGTCAGTGGGACCTGATGGTATCCCTGGTTGCGTACTACTTGAACTCCAAGAGGAGCTAAACCCACATATAAAAATGCTATTTAACCTTAGCCTTGCTACAGGGTATGTACCTGAACACTGGCGTACAGCAACAGTGGTCCCACTCCACAAAGGAGGTGCCTCCACAGACCCTGGGAACTACTGCCCCATAAGCTTAACCAGCCTTGTCTGCAAAGCTATGGAAAGAATCATTATGGAACTCATAAACAGAGACATTGGGGACCTACAGACTCTTGATCCCACCCAGTTCAGCTTTGTAAAGGGCAGATCCTGCCTTTTGAACCTAGTTGACTTTTTCAAAACTGTCACTAGAGCCATTGATGAGGGCAAAGCAGTCCACACAGCCTACCTGGACTTGGCTAAGGCCTTTGACACAATACCCCACTCAGGCATCATAGACAAGCTCAACAGCTTAAATATAAATCAATATGTCACAAGATGGGTTGCAAACTGGCTAAAAAACAGAACCCATAAAGTCAAGATTGCAGGTGCCTTGTCAGATTCAAAGCCAGTAACAAGCGGTGTCCCACAAGGATCTGTCCTGGGACCCCTCTTATTTGGCATTTACTTTTCCGATGTGAAAGCAAACATAGGAGGGTTGCAGCTGACAAAGTTTGCAGATGACTGTAAACTAGGCGCTATAGTCGACACACCAGCCAACACACACATCCTACAGAATGCCCTCACAGAAACAGACAGCTGGTGCCGGAATCATGGCCTGAAACTGAATGCCAAGAAATGTGTAGTCATCCCCTTTGGGAAAAACAAAGTACCCACAAATTACCACATAGACAGCAACCCACTGAGCACGGAAACATAAATCAGAGACCTGGGGACCCAAGTAGATAGTGATCTCTCTTTTGACACCCACGTTGCCAAAGTGGTTAGAAAGACTTTCTATCTTGCCCACCTTATCATGAAGGGTTTTTCGTTCAGATCAAAGGAGGTCATTGTACACCTATACTCCTCCCTTATCAGGCCCATGATTGAATACAATGCCCCATTTGATATGTACCTCACCCGGCACTTGCAACAGCTGGAGAGACCCCAAAAGTACCTCACCAAGAGGATCAAGGGTCTACAACACATGTCATATGCTTCCAGACTAAAGAAACTCCAGCTCTATTCAGTAGCATACTGCCTACTTAGAGGTGACCTATGCCTGACATACAAGGCCATGTCAAATCAGGATTTGATGGACATGCTCCACCTCAAAAAATCGAAATCCACCAGAACCACGAGAGCCAAAGATTTGAACCTCAGCACAAACCTGAATTGGACATGCTGGAGGGACAGATTCATAACTCAGAGGCTTCCCAAACTCTGGAACAAAATCCCAGTTCATGTTAGGCAGAGCCCCTCACTGACTCTCTTCAAGAGAAATCTTGACGAGTGGATGGGAGATCGTAGGTTTACCCCGGAGGTCCTCCCTGTGTCACTATTAGACAGAGGCACAGTCAATTAATTCCATTAAGTAAAGGGGTCATCAATGTGTCACTACTAAGTCAGAGGCACAGTATTCGGAATCTATTCTGTACACTTATTACCACTATAAGGGGTGGCGATAGCCACATCACTATGGCTAGGCTTATAAATGCCCTAGGACAGATAGCCTAGTACTAAACTATGAAACTATGAAAGTGTGTTACTGCCTCATCTAGTGGTAGTTGTTTTAGAATTGACCAACTGCATAATTTAAGTTCTTCTAGGAAGTTACTAAGGTTGAAGTTTTTGTTATTTCTTATTGTTTTATATGTGGATAGAAGTGGAGATTCAAATTCATGCCTAATAGTATATGTTAAGAAATGGTCACTTAGATCTTCAGGGTGAGTACCTGATTTGTACATGTGGTGGGGCTATTACTTAGTATCAAGTCTAGGATACTCTCTTTATTGTTAGGCTTGCTGACCCTAGTACTGGAGGTTATAGTTTGTGTAAAACCATGTAGGTTTACATGGTGGTTGGGGTCTCTGCAGTGCAGGTGTTCCAATCTATATTGCGGTCCCCTGAACAATGGTCTCTTGGGGGTAGGCAATGGATAGCCAGTTCAGGATGTCTTCTAGGGTCCCTGAGTTATTACCTGGGAGAATATAGACACATACTATGTTTATACATTCGTTTTTATTTATTTGTCGTTTGGAAATCATAATTTCTTCTTTGTTAAATATAGGTGGTTGAAGGTTGTCTAGAGTAACATTTACAGTGCTTTTATAGAGAACAGCAACCCCTCCCCTTTTCCTGGTAGTACGATCTAGCCTGAGTATATTATACCCTGGAGGTAGAATTTCATTATCTGGCATAGTTGGTTTTAACCATGTTTCGGTGAGACAAAGTATGTCGGGGGAGTAGGTTGTCAGGATGGCATGGAGGTGGTGGACCTTATTGTTGATGCTTCTAATGTTTAAGTGGCAGGTCAATAGTGAGTTTGGGGGTCTATTTGGGCTTTGTCTTATGTGTGGGTTGTTATGATTAGAGTTAATGTTGTCTAGGGATGGTTGCCCAGGGTTGGGGTGGATATCCCCATCAATAGTAAGGGTGTAGGGCAAACTAGCTATGAGCTTTAGAATTTTATTCATCAGTTATTGGTAGTATTTAGTTTTGGTGTTAGCATATCTGGGTATAACAGGGTGGGTGTTAGCAGAGTTACAGGAGTTGGTGTTGCTGAACATGCATGAATGAATGGGCAGAATGGTTTGAGAATATTGGGATGGTAGCAAGGTGTTTGGGATGGTTGAATCCTATAAGGGATTGGTTTTCATAGATGGTGAGAGAATAAAGGGTGACTAGTAAAGGTAGGGTGTAGAGTAGAGGTGGTATTTTAAAAGACTTGGTAAGTGTTAGAGACATAATGGGAGGAATATACTCCTGGTAGGTAGGCAACCTAGGTGTAATAGTAGGTGGGGAGAATACTGGTAGGAGTGTGTTATAAATGAATTCCTGTAAACGGTTGGTGAAGGAGGAGGAGGGGTGTATCTGAGGGGTTATAAATTCAGAAGTACTGGGGTGGGTGGTAATAGGGGGCAGGGAGGGTGAGCAGAGCGGGGCTTAACCACACCAGATGAATCATCACAGCCTGTGATTAAAGTAAGAGGCTTTTTCTTGCTTTTGTACTTGCTTTAACTTCTAAGCTACGTTCTGTTTTTAAACACAGACAGCAGCAGTATCAGATCAGATCTGCTTGCAGTCTGTTTGTGTGACAGCTGAGCTAACAGGTATCAGTAGATAAATTCATTAGGCAGATATCACAATTCCTCTGTGAATAACTTCAAATGACTGTTCAGCAACAGAACATGAAAGAG
This sequence comes from Protopterus annectens, assembly GCF_019279795.1. Classification (NCBI taxonomy): domain Eukaryota; kingdom Metazoa; phylum Chordata; order Ceratodontiformes; family Protopteridae; genus Protopterus; species Protopterus annectens. The sequence continues at coordinate 1,685,267,007 of NC_056744.1, read as the reverse complement.
GTCGTGTGATGCATATGCATGGCAACCCTAACTCACAAACAATGGCTTAGCATATTCACAGGAATATTTACAAAAGCATCAGATGAGGTATGAGAAGTATCACTTTGGAAACCCATTTTTACACTGAAGATACACATTAATAATCACATGGTGCCTGTAAAAACAGTTATATTTAAGCATGGACAGGTCACCAGAAAAAAGCTCAAAACAAATATACATCCATATTTGTGCAATCTCTATTCCACTGCACCAGCTGACTAACAATTACTGTTTGCCTTACAGATGTACCATACACACTGCTTATGCAAGTCACATCAACAAACGCTCATCACCAAATGGAAAGCAGGCATATTATATGTGACAATGACTCCTGTTCACAGCATATTGTGACATTTATATACAACTGTGACATTATACTAAAGTACAGTCATAGAAATACCCTGCTCACTGCATGAGACCACATAGCAGTATCATTCTGGATTCCAGGTACAGTCTAAAACACAATGTAATCTATCAGGTATGCACACTTAATGAGAAATTAGTCTTCCAGAAGATGAATACACAGACAAACATGCATGACGTATCCAGAACATTTTAGAAGAAGTGAAGCCACTGCTGTGTACTCGGGTATACTGATCACCTGCAATGCATAACTAACAATGTATGAAGCACCACTGGGAACCCTGTTCTTCTGCAATACCACCGTAGGGCTATTAATTCACGTGTAACAACCTTGCAACAGGATCTCTAATAACTACTGGCAACTGGCCAAGTACTATTAGGGATAAATGAAATGAACCTAGGTCATATGTCTAGTATTCACTGCACATTTTCAATGTCTTCTCCACTCAGTATATATTTTCATGAAATGTCTTCCTATCATGATATAACCTTGCTTCCTTGTTTATTTGTGGAAACAAAGATATGAACGTGTTAAATATGAATTCTACTGCTTACTCCTATTACTTTTCACCCAATACTAAAATATAGGTTATGGTAAGGTTTTAATGCACTCCACAAAGTGTGCATGTGCCCGATATTGGCCGTTTGCCTGCCATAAAGCTCATCAGCAATAGGTCAATAATTTACTGGCCAGCCGGTGTATGTTTGCCCAACTTGGATTACCAAGGATAGCTCTGTTGAGTGAAAGCTGAACATAAAACCAATGAACCTCCCAAATGTGAGCTGAGAATTGCTATTCAGTGTAGGCTCACTGACAGGACACAGCTTAGAAGATGACATGATGGTAAGGAGGAGGCTGAACATCCTATGTATCCAGGAGACAAGATGGAAGACCAGTGCAGCCCAGCAACTTGGAGTGGGATCCAGAGTCCACAACTCAGGAGGAGGACAGGCTTGAAATGGTGTGGGAATTGTGCTGAGAGAAAGGCTTCAGAAGGCAGTGAGGGATATAGGTTCATAGGTAGGTACTAGGCTATCTGCCCAAAGGGATTTTTAAGCCTAGCTGGTATGTGTTGGCTTTTGCCACACCCTTAGATTAGTTCCCTGTGCCTCTGTCCACCAGTCATTGCAGTGATCCCTGGGGTAAACTTTTTGTTTCCCATCCACTCATCAAGGTTTCTCTTACAGAGAGTTAGCGAGGAGCTCTGCCTAATGTAGATTGGAATCTTATTCCAGAGCATGGGAAGTCTCTGGGACAGGAATCTATCCCTCCAGCACTTCCTATTAATTGTTGTGGTGAAGTTTAGATCCCCTGGAGTGTGTGGCTAGAGGGGATATGGTTTTCTTTAGGTTGAGCATGTCCATCAATTCTGGGTTGGATATGGCCTTGTATGTCAGGCAGAGATCACCTCTGAGTAGGCGGTATGCAACCAAGTACAGCTGGAGTTTCTTCAATCGAGCTGCATAGGGCATCAGCTTGAGGCCAGTGATCCTCTTGGTGAGGAACTTCTGTGGTCTTTCCAGTTGTTGCAGGTGTCTTGTAAGGTACATCCCGAATGGGGCATTGTACTCTATGATGGGTCTGATATGTGATGCATAGAACGGCGCAATGACCGCAATCAATCTGGATGCAAACCCTTTTTTGATTAGGTGGGCCACATAGAAGGATTTTCTAACCACTTTGGCAATGTGATTATTAAAGGAGAGGTTACGATCTACTTGGGTCCCAAGATCCCTTATTACGTCTTCCGTATTTAGGGGGCTACCACCTATGTAGTAGTTTGTGGGTACTTTGTTTTTTCTGAAGGGGATGACTATGCACTTTTTTGCATTTGGCTTGAGGCCATGGTTTTGACACCAGGTATCTGTCTCAGTGAGACCTTTTTCATGGATGTCTGTGTCAGCCGGAGAGTCAATTATAGTCCCTAGTTTGCAGTCATCTGAGAACTTGATCAGCCATATTCCTCCTGTGCTTGCCTTGTACCTCTAAGAAGTATATGCAAACAGGAGGGGTCCTAGGACTAAGCCCTGGAGAATGCCACTTGTAACCGGTTTAGAGTCAGACCTAGCTCCCACAACTCTTACCATGTGGATTCTGTCTGTGAGCCAGTTGGCAACCCATCTCATGATGTAGGGGTTCATGTTCAGGCTGGTTAGCATGTCTATAATACCAGAGTGGGGAATGGTGTCAAAGGCCTTTGCAAGGTCTAGGTCAGCTGTGTAGACCACCTTTCCCTCATTTATAGCCATGGTATCTGTCTCAAAGAAGTCCACCAGGTTTAAGAGGCATGATCTGCCCTTAACAAAGTCGAACTGGGTAGGGTCCAGTGTGTGTGGATTTTTCCAATGTCTCTGTTAATAAAATCCATGATGATGCACTCCATAGCTTTGCAGACCAAGCTAGTCAGGCTTATAGGACGATAGTTCCTGGGGTACTTTGTGGCTCCTCCTTTGTGGAGTGTAATAACCGTTGCTGTGCTCCACTCTGTGGGCATGTAGCCTGTGGAGAGACTGAGTTTAAACAGTGTGTTTAGGTGAGGGGTTAGTTCATGTTTGAGCTCATGTAAAACGCATCCTGGGACACCGTCTGGTCCTATCTATGCTGTGTTTTTGGCTTTGGAGAGAGCTGTTTTAATCTTAATGTCTGTGATTTCAGGGGCACTACATTCTTCTGGTATAGTTATGGGCACTTTTGGGGGTGAGAGGTGGGGGTGAAGTTTTCACTGAACCTGTCTGCCAGGATTGCTGGCTATATCTTTCAGTTCAGTGTATTTTGTGCCATTCTGCACTAACTTCGAGCAGATCTGAGAATTGCCACTTAGATTCTTGAAATGGCTAAATAATGCCTTGTGGTTATCATTGGAGTCCATGGCAATTCTTCCTTTGAAGCCAGTCTTGGATGATTTTATGAGGTAATGTAATTTCTTGCTGATACTGATCAGAGAAGTCTTCCCTTCTTGGGATTTTACTCTTTTCTGTACTAGTTTCCTCCTTCTGTTGTATAGCTTGTTTACAGCAGGGGTCCACCAAACTGGTTTCCTTTTCTTGGAGAAGTGAGTCTTGGTTTTGCTTGGGATAGCACATGATGTAGGGGTTCATGTTCAGGCTGGTTAGCATGTCTATAATACCAGAGTGGGGAATGGTGTCAAAGGCCTTTGCAAGGTCTAGGTCGGCTGTGTAGACCACCTTTCCCTCATCTATAGCCATGGTATCTGTCTCAAAGAAGTCCACCAGGTTTAAGAGGCATGATCTGCCCTTAACAAAGTCAAACTGGGTAGGGTCCAGTGTGTGTGGATTTTTCCAATGTCTTTGTTGATAAAATCCATGATGATGCACTCCATAGCTTTGCAGACCAAGCTAGTCAGGCTTATAGGACGATAGGTCCCGGGGTACTTTGTGGCTCCTCCTTTGTGGAGTGTAATAACCGTTGCTGTGCTCTACTCTGTGGGCATGTAGCCTGTGGAGAGGCTGAGTTTAAACAGTGCGTTTAGGTGAGGGGTTAGTTCATGTTTGAGCTCGTGTAAAACGCAGCCTGGGACACCGTCTGGTCCTATCTATGCTGTGTTTTTGGCTTTGGAGAGAGCTGTTTTAATCTTAATGTCTGTGATTTCAGGGGCACTACATTCTTCTGGTATAGTTATGGGCACTTTTGGGGGTGAGAGGTGGGGGTGAAGTTTTCACTGAACCTGTCTGCCAGGATTGCTGGCTATATCATTCAGTTCAGTTTATTTTGTGCCATTCTGCACTAACTTCGAGCAGATCTGAGAATTGCCACTTAGATTCTTGAAATGGCTAAATAATGCCTTGTGGTTATCATTGGAGTCCATGGCAATTCTTCCTTTGAAGTCAATCTTGGATGATTTTATGAGGTAATGTAATTTCTTGCTGATACTGATCAGAGAAGTCTTCCCTTCTTGGGATTTTACTCTTTTCTGTACTAGTTTCCTCCTTCTGTTGTATAGCTTGTTTACGGCAGGGGTCCACCAAACTGGTTTCCTTTTCTTGGAGAAGTGAGTCTTGGTTTTGTTTGGGATAGCACATGATGTAGGGGTTCATGTTCAGGCTGGTTAGCATGTCTATAATGCCAGAGTGGGGAATGGTGTCAAAGGCCTTTGCAAGGTCTAGGTTGGCTGTGTAGACCACCTTTCCCTCATCTATAGCCATGGTATCTGTCTCAAAGAAGTCCACCAGGTTTAAGAGGCATGATCTGCCCTTAACAAAGCCGAACTGGGTAGGGTCCAGTGTGTGTGGATTTTTCCAATGTCTCTGTTAATAAAATCCATGATGATGCACTCCATAGCTTTGCAGAACAAGCTAGTCAGGCTTATAGGACGATAGGTCCCGGGGTACTTTGTGGCTCCTCCTTTGTGGAGTGTAATAACCGTTGCTGTGCTCCACTCTGTGGGCATGTAGCCTGTGGAGAGGCTGAGTTTAAACAGTGTGTTTAGGTGAGGGGTTAGTTCATGTTTGAGCTCGTGTAAAACGCAGCCTGGGACACCGTCTGGTCCTATCTATGCTGTGTTTTTGGCTTTGGAGAGAGCTGTTTTAATCTTAATGTCTGTGATTTCAGGGGCACTACATTCTTCTGGTATAGTTATGGGCACTTTTGGGGGTGAGAGGTGGGGGTGAAGTTTTCACTGAACCTGTCTGCCAGGATTGCTGGCTATATCATTCAGTTCAGTGTATTTTGTGCCATTCTGCACTAACTTCGAGCAGATCTGAGAATTGCCACTTAGATTCTTGAAATGGCTAAATAATGCCTTGTGGTTATCATTGGAGTCCATGGCAATTCTTCCTTTGAAGTCAATCTTGGATGATTTTATGAGGTAATGTAATTTCTTGCTGATACTGATCAGATAAGTCTTCCCTTCTTGGGATTTTACTCTTTTCTGTACTAGTTTCCTCCTTCTGTTGTATAGCTTGTTTATGGCAGGGGTCCACCAAACTGGTTTCCTTTTCTTGGAGAAGTGAGTGTTGGTTTTGTTTGGGATAGCACATGATGTAGGGGTTCATGTTCAGGCTGGTTAGCATGTCTATAATACCAGAGTGGGGAATGGTGTCAAAGGCCTTTGCAAGGTCTAGGTTGGCTGTGTAGACCACCTTTCCCTCATCTATAGCCATGGTATCTGTCTCAAAGAAGTCCACCAGGTTTAAGAGGCATGATCTGCCCTTAACAAAGCCGAACTGGGTAGGGTCCAGTGTGTGTGGATTTTTCCAATGTCTCTGTTAATAAAATCCATGATGATGCACTCCATAGCTTTGCAGACCAAGCTAGTCAGGCTTATAGGACGATAGGTCCCGGGGTACTTTGTGGCTCCTCCTTTGTGGAGTGTAATAACCGTTGCTGTGCTCCACTCTGTGGGCATGTAGCCTGTGGAGAGGCTGAGTTTAAACAGTGTGTTTAGGTGAGGGGTTAGTTCATGTTTGAGCTCATGTAAAACGCAGCCTGGGACACTGTCTGGTCCTATCTGTGCTGTGTTTTTGGCTTTGGAGAGAGCTGTTTTAATCTTAATGTCTGTGATTTCAGGGGCACTACATTCTTCTGGTATAGTTATGGGCACTTTTGGGGGTGAGAGGTGGGGGTGAAGTTTTCACTGAACCTGTCTGCCAGGATTGCTGGCTATATCGTTCAGTTCAGTGTATTTTGTGCCATTCTGCACTAACTTCGAGCGGATCTGAGAATTGCCACTTAGATTCTTGAAATGGCTAAATAATGCCTTGTGGTTATCATTGGAGTCCATGGCAATTCTTCCTTTGAAGCCAGTCTTGGATGATTTTATGAGGTAATGTAATTTCTTGCTGATACTGATCAGAGAAGTCTTCCCTTCTTGGGATTTTACTCTTTTCTGTACTAGTTTCCTCCTTCTGTTGTATAGCTTGTTTACGGCAGGGGTCCACCAAACTGGTTTCCTTTTCTTGGAGAAGTGAGTCTTGGTTTTGTTTGGGATAGCATGATCCATGCATTCTTGTAGGTGCCCATAGAGTGCATTAGGAAATGATTTTGCAGCTTGGACAGCATTATCTTTTAGCATGGGGGCTTTGAAACTTCCCACCTCGGTCTTAAGTAACGTGAAGTTTGCTTTTGAAAAGTTTTTCATGGTTGTTTCTTTAACCGGGGGTGGTGGTGGAATGTGAATATCTAGAGTGATTAGTTTATGGTCAGATCTAACAAGCGAGGGGTTGACCTCTGGTGTGGAACACCGGTCGCCCATGTTGGTGATGACCAGGTCCAATATGTTGTCACTTCTGGTGGGGTTGTTGACCAGTTGATCCAGGGCATTTGAGTTTATAAATTCTAGGAAATGTTGGGCAAGGGAGTTTGTACTTGAGTAGCTCTCCCAGTTAATGTTTGGGTAATTGAAATCACCCAACATCAGGGTGTTTGGTAGGACATTTATGTTTCCCAGTGTTTCCAGGAATGCGGAGTGGGGCTCCTGGGACAATGTGGGTGATCTGTAGCAAGCTATAATTTGAATAGAAGTTTTGCCCATTGTTAGTGACACACACATGACAATCAGATTCCAGTGTAGATAGGCTGAGATTAGGAATACTGCCCTGTGCCCCACAACAGGCTCCAGTGTAAAGATAGGCTGAGATTATGAATACTGCCCTGTGCCCCACAGCAGGTTCCAGTGTAAAGATAGGCTGAGATTATGAATACTGCCCAGTGCCCCACAGCAGGCTCCAGTGTAAAGATAGGCTGAGATTATCAATACTGCCCTGTGCCCCACAGCAGGCTCCAGTGTAAAGATAGGCTGAGATTATGAATACTGCCCTGTGCCCCACAGCAGGGTTGTAACAGTGAGGAAAAGAGTGCATTCAGACAGCAGGTGCAGGACCTACTAGTTAAAGCAGGACAACATGAACTGGTGCTAATAATGGGTGACTTGAATGTATATATTGTGACAGACAGAACAGGATATGAGGACTGCATGGCTCCACATGGGTGGGGCACCAGGAAGAAGGGAGATGCCATTTTAGACCTCTATCTGGCAAATGGCTTTATAGAAGATAACACGTGGTTCATAAAGAGTGACAGTAACAAGTTTACATACAAGAGTGACCAATATGCAACTCAGGCAGACATTCCCTATAAATTACAGGCTATCAGGGTATAATCAATGATTGCAAAGTCATCCTCAGTTAAACAGTCAGACTATAGCATAAACCACTGGTTGCCAGAATCAGCTGCAAGCAGTGGTCAGATAGGGCACTCTATAAATGATTCATATCCCAGACCCGGCTTATAAATGTTTCATCTCACAGGCCCCTGCTTACACTTATAAAGGGTACCAGAAGTTGTCAGAGCATGGCTAGGCTTAAAAAGGCCCTTTTGTTCATTAGCCTAGTAAACACCTATGAATGTCAAACAAACTGAAGTCAGTGGAGATACACAAGTACAAAAAAGTAAAGAACAACTGCCAATCACCCTCAAAGGCACAGGATAATACATGGCAGGGACGTTCACTTCACAAAAGCCATCTGTGAACGTAATACAGAAAAAAGTAAAGAATAACTCCCAATCACCCTCAAAGGCACAGGATAAGACATGGCAGGGACATTTGTTTCACAACAGCCATCTGTGAATGTAATACAGAAAAAAGTAAAGAATAACTCCCAATCACCCTCAAAGGCACAGGATAAGACATGGCAGGGACGTTCATTTCACAACAGCCATCTGTGAATGTAATACAGAAAAAAAGTAAAGAATAACTGCCAATCACCCTCAAAGGCACAGGATAAGACATGGCAGGACGTTCATTTCACAACAGCCATCTGTGAATGTAATACAGAAAAAAGTAAAGAATAACTCCCAATCACCCTCAAAGGCACAGGATAAGACATGGCAGGGACGTTCGTTTCACAACAGCCATCTGTGAATGTAATACAGAAAAAAGTAAAGAATAACTCCCAATCACCCTCAAAGGCACAGGATAAGGCATGGCAGGGGCATTTATTTCACAACAGCCATCTGTGAATGTAATACAGAAAAAAAGTAAAGAATAACTCCCAATCACCCTCAAAGGCACAGGATAAGACATGGCTGGGACGTTCATTTCACAATAACCATCTGTGAATGTAATACAGAAAAAAGTAAAGAATAACTGCCAATCACCCTCAAAGACACAGGATAAGACATGGCAGGGACATTTGCTTCACAACAGCCATCTGTGAATGTAATACAGAAAAAATGTAAAGAATAACTCCCAATCACCCTCAAAGGCACAGGATAAGACATGGCAGGGACGTTCATTTCACAACAGCCATCTGTGAATGTAATACAGAAAAAAAGTAAAGAATAACTCCCAATCACCCTCAAAGGCACAGGATAAGACATGGCAGGGACGTTCGTTTCACAACAGCCATCTGTGAATATAATACAGAAAAAAGTAAAGAATAACTCCCAATCACCCTCAAAGGCACAGGATAATACATGGCAGGGTCGTTCATTTCACAACAACCATCTGTGAATGTAATAGAGCAAAAAAGTAAAGAATAACTCCCAATCAACCTCAAAGGCACAGGATAAGAAATTGCATGGACGTTTGTTTCACAACAGCCATCTGTGAATATAACACAGAAAAAAACATAAAGAATAACTTCCAATCACCCTCAAAGGCACAGGATAAGACATGGCAGGGACATTCATTTCACAACAGCCATCTGTGAATGTAATACAGAAAAAAAAGTAAAGAATAACTCCCAATCACCCTCAAAGGCACAGGATAAGACATGGCAGGGACGTTCATTTCACAACAGCCATCTGTGAATGTAATACAGAAAAAAGTAAAGAATAACTTCCAATTACCCTCAAAGGAACAGGATAAGACATGGCAGGAACATTCATTTCACAACAGCCATCTGTGAATGTGATGCAGAAAAAACATAAATAACAACTCCCAATCACCCTCAAAGGCACAGGATAAGACATGGCAGGGACGTTCGTTTCACAACAGCCATCTGTGAATGTAATACAGAAAAAAAGTAAAGAATAACTACCAATAACCCTCAAAGGCACAGGATATGACATGGCAGGGACGTTCGTTTCACAACAGCCATCTGTGAATGTAATACAGAAAAAAAAGTAAAGAATAACTCCCAATCACCCTCAAAGGCACAGGATAAGACATGGCAGGGACGTTCATTTCACAACAGCCATCTGTGAATGTAATACAGAAAAAAAGTTAATAATAACTCCCAATCACCCTCAAAGGCACAGGATCAGACATGGCAGGGATGTTCGTTTCACAACAGCCATCTGTGAATGTAATACAGAAAAAAGTAAAGAATAACTGCCAATCACCCTCAAAGGCACAGGATAAGACATGGCAGGGACGTTCATTTCACAACAGCCATCTGTGAATGTAATACAGAAAAAAGTAAAGAATAACTTCCAATTACCCTCAAAGGCACAGGATAAGACATGGCAGGGACGTTCATTTCACAACAGCCATCTGTGAATGTAATACAGAAAAAAGTAAAGAATAACTTCCAATTACCCTCAAAGAAACAGGATAAGACATGGCAGGAACATTCATTTCACAACAGCCATCTGTGAATGTGACGCAGAAAAAACATAAATAACAACTCCCAATCACCCTCAAAGGCACAGGATAAGACATGGCAGGGACGTTCATTTCACAACAGCCATCTGTGAATGTAATACAGAAAAAAGTAAAGAATAACTTCCAATTACCCTCAAAGGCACAGGATAAGACATGGCAGGGACGTTCGTTTCACAACAGCCATCTGTGAATGTAATACAGAAAAAAGTAAAGAATAACTCCCAATCACCCTCAAAGGCACAGGATAAGACATGGCAGGGACGTTCATTTCACAACAGCCATCTGTGAATGTAATACAGAAAAAAAGTAAAGAATAACTCCCAATCACCCTCAAAGGCACAGGATAAGACATGGCAGGGACGTTCATTTCACAACAGCAATCTGTGAATGTAATACAGAAAAAAAGTAAAGAATAACTACCAATCACCCTCAAAGGCACAGGATAAGACATGGCAGGGACGTTCATTTCACAACAGCCATCTGTGAATGTTTGTTGGTCTTTTTTGGCTTTTCCCAGTTAGGCATCTCCACAGTGGAACTCCGGTCAGCTAATGATTGGCAGTAGATTTTTATGGTGCCGAGTTGCCAGCCCAACGCTCAACCTTCAGCGAAGGCACGGCCATTCACAAATATCTTTCGGAGGCCACTCAACCACGGAGAGGACATGCAAACTCCACACAGAAGGTACTCCAGCCAAGAATCGAACAGGAGAACCTCTTGCTGTGAGGCAACAACGCTACCGCTGTATCACCACGGCTTACAGCCAACTGTGAATGTAATACAGAAAAAAAAGTAAAAAACTTCAATGCAACAGTTGATAAGTTATAATGACCACCTGCTAGGGCTTTGGGGATGTTAAACTTTTTCTATGAAAGGTTAGAAAAATGACTTACTCAGTGGTATCAAACTTAGCTGCATCTATTGTCTGATACATCCATTCACTTTAATGAATGCTGACTTTAATAAGCTGTGTAAAGTTTGACTGAAAATGATTGGGCAGAATATAAGTAATGTTTAATGTTTGCAAGTGGGAGTTTGTCAGAATGGTTTGTGATGTGAAATGCTTGCAACTAGGATTGTGTCAGTGTGTTTTTTTATTTATATTAATGTACAATTGCTTATGTTGTAAGTGATGGTTTAATAAGGATGTTATTTGTTTAAAAAAGGGGTGGGAATCTAATAATTTATGTAATGTTGCCTAGTTGTATGACGTATAGCAATATGTGAAGTTTAATGTTTGTTGTTCTTAATTTAATACAGGTTTATTACTTTTGTAAAAATGTAAATTTGCCGGTCACAAGTGATACTTCAATAAAGGTGTTAAAAAATAAAAGAAGTTATATGGAAAATGTTTTAATTTCTCTACTTTTTTATTTGTACTACTTTAAGGCCCAACAGCACAACATGTTCACTTCTGAGTGTCTTAAGAAGGCAAACACTCATATTATGAATTTCATAAACAATGACATGTTACTTAGTTCCCTTTCAAACCAACTACCCCATGAAACCATAATACTTGGTGATTTCAACATTGACTAGAAAACCTGTTCATCCCAGCAGCCTACTAACCATATTAATCTCTATGGTTTCTCGCAATTAATAACAACTCCAACTAGAATCCATAAACCAAATAAGAAAGAGACAATTTTGGACTGGATCCTTATTAATCACCCCCCCCCCCCCCAACAGCTATACTCCAGGAACCCTTCCTGACAGTATTAGTGATCATATACTTACATATGTCTTCAGACAGAAATTAAATAATCCTAATACTCATAAACTAAGAACATGCCGTTCAAAAAGATTTTTCAACCCTGATAACTTCCTTGCTGAATTGCAGGCATGTGACTGGTCGCCTTTGACACACCTTGACCTTAATGAAGCAGTTACCTATTTTAACACTAACTTTCTGCAAATCCTTGATTATCATGCTCCATTTCGCTCTACCAGGATAAGAGCCAAGACTGCCCCATGGCTAACAAAGCAAACAAAAGAAAAAATGATCCTTATAAATAAAATCTGGGCTAAATGGAGAGCTACCAAATGTCCATCTGATTACCTCCTCTTTAAACAGTTAAGAAATACCACCAAGAAAGATACTCTTAGAGACAAAAGGGAATTTTATCTTCATCTACAAAAACTACTCAAAATACCCCTCAAAAATTCTGGTCAGGTGTTAATAAACTTCTTAAACCAGGACATTCTCCTACTCCTATCCCTTCAGGATTTAACCTCAACAGTACTACTCAGATCCCAGATGCCTTTAATAAGTACTTTACAGAAGCCATTCTAACCCTAGCTAATTCATTACCCACACCTACTGCATCCCCACAAAATACCTCTCCAGTCTCATCTAAAGCCTTTCAAATTCAACCTGTCTCTTCATCCATTATTTATAAGCTTCTCATCAAACTCAAACCTTGTACCCCATCTGCTGACCAACTCCCATCTGAATACTTACAAATTGCCGCAAAAGCTATTTATCACCCAGTATCTATTCTGATTAATAGGACCATCTCTGAAGGAAACATCTCCACCATTTGGAAAATATCTCATATAATTCCTCTATATAAAGGGGGCTCTTCTTCTGAGCTCTCTAACTATCGTCCTATTGCCTTACTGTCCCCATTAGCTAAGATAATGGAAAGATGCAAAACAAACTATTTCTTAACTACCTTCTTCAAAACAAACTTCTAGCTGACTGTCAACATGGTTTCAGGCCTCACCATAGCACTACAACTGCCCTCCTTTCCTTCCTTCTCCATAAATAATAATCCATAAATAATAATCAAAATCCTCATGTTTCTCCTCAGCACTATTCATAGACCTATCAAAAGCTTTTGATATGGTTAACCATAATATACTTCTTGAAAAACTCAACCTCTTCTCTCTCAGCTTCTAAACCATTGTAGAGAATGTGAGCTATCTCAAAAACAGGCAACAAGCAGTGCTTTGGGAGAACAACCTATTGTGCTTACTCCCAGTAAATGTTGGTGTTCCACAAGGATCAATCTTAGGACCCCTTCTTTTCTCATTATTTATCAATGACCTTTATTTGAATGTGCCACAAGCTACCTGCATCCAATATGCAGATGACTCGACTTTGATCTGCACTGCTAAAAATGTTTCCTCCCTCCAGTCCATCACCCAAACAGCTTTCCAAAACGTTGAAAAATGGTTTATGCAACACTTCCTCCTCAACCCCAAAAAAACTAAGCTTCTTCTCTTTACTCCTACTAATAAATCTCCTACACCATTCTTCACTATCTCCTCAAATAATTCTACCTGTATTAACCCTGATAAAACCACTCGACTATTAGGTGCAACCATTGACAACCATCTCAACTTTGATGACCATATTAACACTACTATTAAAGCTGTTAATAAAAAAATTGGGACACTTTACAGAATTAAACCCTTCCTTACCCCAAGCAGCCAGAAAAAACATTGCACAGACCCACCTGATCTCCACCCTTTTTTATGCCTCAGCTATATATACTACCTTATCTAAAAATAACATTACCAAACTCTCTACCTGTTATAATAGTATAGCCAGATTCATTACTGCTACTCCCCTCAGAACTCACCACTGTCTCAACCTCAAACAACTAAATTGGCTAGAGCTAAACAACCACCTACTCTACAAACAATTACTTGTCATTCATAAGACCCTTCACTTCCCTGATAATACTCCTAGCCTGGCAAAACTGATTTCTCCTTATAAAAACCTAGCCACACTTTGCTCTGCCAATAAACTCCTAGTATCCTCAACTAAATCATACAATAAAGCTGGGGATGCGTTATTTTCAAATTCCATAGGTAAACACTGGAATCAACTCCCTCAAGAAATAACTAATCAAGACTCTACCTCTCTGTTCAAAAAACATATCAAAGAACATCTTAAAACTCAATGGCTATGTCCTTGTACTAATCCCGACTGAAAGTATGTCTCCTCACATCTAATTTTTCTACCCATCCCCCTTCTGAGCTCCTAACTTACACTTTCTATTGTTGAGAGTTACATCTTAAAAGTATGCCTCCTATAAGTCTAACTTCAGTATTATGTTTTTATTTTTAATTTGTTGAACTCATCTTATAAGTATTTAGATTTTATTTTGCAATTCTCTTTTTTACCTTTTATATTTTTATTCAAAATAATTTTTGTGATATATCGTTTGTTTTGCCTGTACTGGAGCTTTTCTCCCCAGGCCTCTACTGTAAACGGATATATATCCAGTTGGACTAGCCCGGTCAACAAATGTAAAATAAAAATAAAATAAAATAAAATAAAATAAAATGCTGATTCTGCCTGTGAAAACCAAAGGACAAACCCCTGGTAATTGTGCAGCCAAGTTATTTATGTGATGATTACAAATGGAGAGTTCTTCTCCTTTAAAGACATTTCACTGCCACTGTAAACTATGCCCCTACTGAGCTACCATTCATTCAGTATTAACTATCCAATCTGGTCCATCACTTATGGCAGCTTTCCCATAATAATCACTTTGCATTACATAATTATTGGTACACTAAATCTTACAGACTAGAAACATCACTGCCACAATTCAATTCAAAAGTAGCTTTATGCAACCAGTTCTGCTTCTGACGCTAGTCTTTCTACATAAACAAGAGTACTGTCTCCTGTGGGCTTTCAGCAATCATCATAGTATATCCATGCTTTATATTCTGAAGTAATAAGCCAGCAAAACATGAGCACTTCCTTACAGATTTACTTTACTGTTTTAACCACCACCATCCAATTATCACAGTGAGAAAGTGGTGACATTGAAGCACATATAAGCATTTAAGTTCTAACATCAATATATTGGGAAATAATTTCTAATAGTTAATTTCATTATATACTTAAAGATTCTGAATACGTAGGCTTCTTGATTCTCACATAGGAAAGCAACCAGCATTAGCAAAACAGGCAAGTCTCACATGTAATTGTCAACATATTCACAGAAGCCATTGTAGTCAAAGCCATAGCTTTCAACCAATCTGGAATAAAGCAAGAAATAATCACGGTCACCTTAAAATATCACTGCTGTTCACTTGAGGCATTGACAGTTTAAGATAATGTGAATTAATATGATGTTTTTCTCTGCAGATTATACCCCTGGCTACTGTCCTAATCTATTAAGTGTAATTTATCACTTTTTTCTCCAAATGTTACTAGTTGTAGTTGAGATGAAGAGGGACTGGCTATAAACTGAGTCAAAATCATTGTCATCTGTGAAAATCTGGGACAGTTGAGTAGTATGATCAAGTTTGTACAAGAGAACCAAATCATTAAATATCTTCATATAAACAAATCTAGTAATGAAAGGATGTTTATGTTGACAATGGCCTAACTTCTGACCAACCTGTGTCTATTGCTGTAAGAAAGTCGTTCTGTATTAATCAGCTTATAAACAAAGGGACTTGATGTAGATCTAGTGATATTGTTGCCCCCCCCCCTTTACTCAACCCGCTTCAGGCCAATCAATGAGCATAATACCCCCTTTGACATGTATCTTTCTTGACATATGCAACAACTGGAACACCCCGAGCGATACCTTACTAAAAGGATACAAGGACAAAACAACATATTCTTCTACATGGATCAACTTAAAGTCCTGTCACTGTACTCTGTAACCTACAGACTGCTAAGAGATGACCTGTCTCTGTCATCCAAGGCATCCTCCAATGCATTACTGATGGATTTATTGCACATCAGCAAGTGAAATGTAAACAGAAATACTTGGTCTACGGATTTAAGCCTCTTCTGTAACATCAGTAGAATGGTGTGGAGGGACTGATGTATCTTATTGAGGATACCACTGCTGTGGAACAACCTCCCCCATCCACAAAAAACTGAATTCATCCCTGTCCCTTTCCAAATGCAACTTAAAACTGTGGATAAGAAACAGAAAATGTACACCAGGACTGCCTCCTGTACTATTAAGGTATGGAGACAGCTCCTAAATGGTTTAGCCCAAGCATGGATCCCCTCCAATTACCAATGGTATGAACCCAGTTATTCTCATTAGGAGTAATATGTAATTATCAACCATAAAATGGTTAAGGCCATTAGAACATCAGATGGGACAGGTTAATTCAAGCAATTCATAGTACAGTTCAGAATATCTTTGGTATGTTCTATAATTCTGAATATTATGCATTTTCTTGTTTTACTCAAACGATAGCTAAAATAACTATCTTTTTTTACAAATGGTACACAAAGTGAAATACAATAAAAGAATAAAATGGAGGCATTACTTATTAACTTAGTTTCAGCTCCCTATTTATAAGTCAATAATTTGTAATGCTACATCTGGTTTCTGCTTTCTTCTCCTTGAATGTTTCCCCTTAATTAGCTTCTTTTACTGCCATACCAGGTTCATACCAGCCATATTCCAGTGCACTGATCCTATCAGCTGGTTGTACGCTACTATAGCAACATATAGCTCGCTGTTGCTGGGGGCAACATCAGTGCAACCCAGACTTGACTTTTGATGTGTTGCATCTGATTTAACTAGAACCATGCAGATAGGCATACACAGGTCATGAATAAAAGACATGAAGGAAACATCCAGAAAACCATATATAGTCAGGCTGACAAACATAATATGCCTATTTGTTTTTACATTAACCAAGAGCATTAATTCTGTCATTAAATTGCAAAAATAAGAGAAAACATCTCACCTCTACTATAATATAATCAGTGCACATTTACATGCCACTCCAGTAGCACAAGATTACAGCATATTAACTTAACCTTGCTTTTTGTCCAGAAACTATTTTTCTACATGAGCTAGATTAGGTTAACCACACTGCAAAAAAAAAAAAAAAACTTGCTCTTTTATAACAAAGAATAAACTGGCAATAACACACAAAATGTTGGAGTTATGCATTTCACTACTACCCAAAAAAGTCTGGAAAAATACTCTTTACATTTGACCCTCCACCCCATGACAACTTAATACCTCGTTTTCATTCTGGAGCCTATCATAAAGGTGCTTGCCCACCTTCATTCATTCTACAGAATTTTCCCATACTACATTTAGAATATACTCTTCCACTAATTACTGTTTCCCAGTAGAAAATTAAGCATATGCAGCCACATTAAGGATCCATCACTTTGTTTATTAAACAAAAATACTATCCCCTTCAGGGCCAAAAAAAAAAAAGTATTTATTAGAGAAAAATTAAGATGTGTGCAATGAGCACAATCACATCCATGTAAGAGAAGTTTACTGTCTCCAGCTGTAACATCAACACCACAAAAAAGAAGAAACTGTTGCAAAAAGAAAAAAACAAATTGTGCAGGCAGCAAATACTACAGACAGTGGATGTGCATACCTGTTAAAAGTTTGGAGAACACTGGGTCAGTGACAGTCAGGAAAACAGAGTAATCCTTAACATAAATAGATGTGTCAAGCAACTACTTGTAGTAGAATACAGGCAAAAAAACACCACTTACACTGCCAAGGTAAACCAGGAAGCAAGACATAAACGTCCAAGAAAACACTCCAGCTTGGCACCGTAGCTGAAATAAATAAAACCAGTGACAGCACGTAAATGTAAAATAATTCCAAGGGTTTGTCGATTCAGTATAACACTTTATTCACCAGCAAAAAAGAGAATACGATAAGCGTTTTCAGCTATATCAGCCTTCATCAGATCATAAATATCACTAAAAATAAACTCATTTAAAAATAAATAAACAACCAATCATAAAACTGAAAAAAACTTAATAACCAATAACAAACTTGCAAAAATAAACCAATAAGGGATTTCCAGAGTGTCTACAAACCAATAGGTATATCGCTTCACTGTCGCTCTTCATTTGCTACCATAAACACCTCTATCCACATGCTAACCAATCATAGCCCTTTCAGAAAAATTCTTCTAATACGAAGAATTGGAGCCAATCAAATAGACATAGTGTTTTTTTTCCACTTTTACTCTTAGTATGTTTCTTGTTCATTACCTACTGATGTAGAGCCAAGGTATCAGTGGGTTGTTTGATGTTCTTGTTGCATTACTATTCTTGCTTTTGATTTTTATTTTATGCAGCCATATGGTGTCTAAATAGCTGCGTTGGTTTATTTCTATTTTTATTTCTAATGTTGATTACATTTTGATGGCTGTATATTGAATGGAAGTTTGTTCATGTCCACTCTTATGGCATGGTTGCATTCTTGCACATTTTCTGAAATAATTTTTTATATTTCATGTTTTAATGCTGTGGATCCTATTGAAGAATACTGAATCTTTATATATTCTTTAGATGTGATTTGTGGATTTGCACAAGTAATGGTTATATAAGATTACTTTGGTTTTTGGACAAAATGCTCTCAATTGTTCATAACTCATTGATTAGGACTGGTTGCTTCCAACACTATGTCTGTTTGATTGGCTCCAATTCTTCATGTTACAAGAATTTTTCTGAAAGGGCTATGATTGGTTAGCATGTGGATAGAGGTGTTTATGCTAGCAAATGAAGAGTGACAGTGAAGCGATACACCTATTGGTTTGTAGACACTCTGGAAATCCCTTATTGGTTTATTTTTGCAAGTTTGTTATTGGTTATTAAGTTTTTTCAGTTTTATGACTAGTTTATTTTTAAATTAGTTTGTTTTTAGCAATATTTATGATCTGATGAAGGCTGATATAGCTGAAAGTGCTTATCGTATTCTCTTTTTTGCTGGTGAATAAAGTGTTATACTGAATCGACGAACCCTTGGAATTATTTTACATTTACGTGCTGCCACTGGTTTTATTTATTTCATCTGTATTGCCAAGCCAGAGTTTTTTCTTGGACACTTGTAGTAGAATAGTTCCAAGAGTAGCTCTTCACCAACGTTGCATTGGATGCTAAAACAATCTGCTGGATAAATAATTAGCTGGAGATGGCTTCTGGGTGAAACAAGACAAAGTGTGTGGATCATGGTCGGTTCATTGAGCAGCAGTAGCAAAAATGAAAAAATATAAAGGGTGTTATTACTAGGACCTTCCAGCACCCATTTACTCTCTACAGCTGTGTGAGACTCATGTAGAGTTAAACATGGTTACTATCAATGGAGAGGATGAAACGGAGAACATCAGAACCAGTTGAATCTTAGAATTCCACTGTCAGCATCACTCTTATGAGGTGTGTCATTCAAATGGTAGGGGACAAAACCACTTTTAAAATGAGGAATTAAAAGCAGCAGCATGTAGTGGTCCTTTAAATCATGTAACTGAAAGGCTTGTACATTTCTCTCTGCTTAATTCATTAAGTGTTCTGTGAATAATAAGTTTTAAATGTCACTTCAAAAAATCTTCATTGCATGAGTGCTGTTATGTCTTTAAAATCAAAACCCAGAGGCAAAAATAATATTATTCATAGTGTAATATCAGTTAATGTCTTCATTGCTATTGTTCTGATTCATAACATTGGTAACGTACTTTGTTCTGATTCTTACCAGTGGTAGTTTTCTCTGCTCATTTAAGTGTTTCTTTGTGCTAACATGCTTCCTTTTTCCTCCATGCTTCTTCTGCCTGCCCGATTCACAATTTCATAAATCTTTGCAGTTCTTCTGTTAGTGTTTGTATCAGTCATCAACTGCAAGCGTATGCCCTTAAAATTGGCTCCTGTCAGTCAAACATACACCCAGATTTACATAAAAAGTACATTTATTTCTCTCACAGATTCTTACCAGATTTTTAGAAACATCCTGTTTCTGCAGCACTTATGCCACCGATATATTCCAGTCAGCCTCCCCTCCTTCCTTTGGCTCTTCCTTCTGGTTAAATCCATTAAAACTTATGTTTCAAGTCCTTCTCCATCAAACCTGGAGACAATTGTATCTGTTCTCTCTGTATTAGGCTCATAGGTATTTACTAATGACCACTAGATCCTTTATACGCCTAGACAACCATATCAAACGTATCCTGTACATTTATCTGCTGGCCTTTGTAAGTCTGGCTAAGCCTTCCACATGCACCCCGCATGTTTATGTGCCTTACAGGTTACTTAATGTGTAGGGCTCCACACACCTTACAGCATTCTCAGCTTTGTGAGAGCTATCATCTGCCATGCTGGAAGTTTCTCAGCAAAGTAGTAGCCTTCTGCTGCTAGTAGTTCGAACCAAAAAAAAAAAAAAAAAAGAGTAGGAGAGTAGAGGTGAGGACTTTACAAAAGGTAGGGAGTAAATTACATAAACAAAGATAATTTTGTGAAAAGAATATATGCAGAAAATGTTCTGGGGGGGGGGAGAATGAGATTAAAGGAAAGACAGGAAATGAGCAATTTATATAATGTTGGAGTGAGTGAAAACTTTAGAAATCAAACATACTACATGAAAATATCAGTGGAAATATTACGTTTTTCTTTTAATATATTTGCACTCATATCAGTCATTAAAATGTGATGATTCAATAAGGTTGTTTAAAACATAGATCAGTAAGAATTGTTTTTTAAAAAATACCCATTGATGTGAAAGCACTTTTAAACTGATTTCATTTACCTATTTTACAATTTGGTGACCAGGTAGGTGGGCTGATCTCCTGATCCTGTTCAGCCATGACCCAGGTACAATAGTACAGCTATAACAGTGTACAGTAGTATAATTCAGAAGAATAATGCAGTTGAAGAAAGATTGCATAGTAAGAAACATATAACAGTTACATTATGAAAAAGAATAAACATTCATACACAAGTGATTATCTGCCACTATAAGCTGCAGACCTAGCATGTGCATTTAGATTTATTTTGTGGATGCTGTGTTTTTTTCTTGAATCCTTGAAATGTTTATGTTTCTTATATCAGTAGGTAGCTGGCTGCATGTTGCTGGTTCTATGCTATAGAGGGGTTTTTTCTCCTATGGCTAGTTTATATCTAGTTCTGGTCAATGTGAGTGCACTTTCCTGGATGTTCCTTAGGGAGTAACTTTGTTCTCAGATTTGGAGTTCATGTTTGAACAATGGGCAGTATCCACATCTTAGAATTTTGAAGGTTAGTATATTAAGAAGGGTTATATATAATTAATATATACTTAGAATTAAACATAATGTATAATTATTGCCCCCTGGATGGGTAAGGTCAGTCTCTAACCAAATGGAATAGGTTATTTCTAACACAAAAAGGGAAACTGGCTAGGCTTAAAATGGCTTGCAAGGACAGCTAGCCTAATCTCTCTGCTGAGTCAACAATTGTTCCATTTGGATGTTCATATTCTCTATTTGTTCTTTTTCTTACAGTACTACTCTAGCCACTTTTTCTCGTGGATGATCAACTATTTCGTTATCTACGTATTATTTTGTTATATGTTCTATCAATAATCTTACATTTTTATCCACAAAATTTACATTTTTCCTAGAGCAAAACATTTCTCTGCTTCTTTCATACTCCTGCTACAGAACATCTAAGTGAAAATGTGGATTTGAGCATAAATGAAGCCATACCTAATCTGCTTTTTATCTTCAACTAGCCATTTTATCATCTCTACTGCTGTATTTGTACATCTGGCTGTTACGCAAGTTCCCTCTTTAAAGAACTTATGTGAATGCATGCAAAGCTTGTTTTAATTTATAACCCTGGGATAAACCACAAAAAAGGTTGCTACAGATCAGGATACTGCTGTGATTAACAAATACAGAAACTAACAGCAATCCTTGGATAATTGTTGTTGTAAAGTTCAGGTATCATCTGCAGTAGTGGAGGGGACTACTTGTAACAAGGTCTGATCCTACATAGCCAATGTTTTTATCTTCAGAGAATTTGACACTCTTATTTTTTCCAAATTCGGGCCACAGTGCCCATGCCATGATTGGCCACTTTTTTGTTATCCTGGGTCCTATACACTCAGTCTTCCTTATTATTTCTGATTTTCTTCCATGATACTTAATGCAAATAATGTAAATATCAGTATCAACTTGCAAGATTTTACAAAGAAGCACACAAACGGTAGGTGCTCATCATGGTTTGAGGATGAATTCCGTTCCTGCAGTCTTTTTCTGCATACTGATTTAATCTCTCCATTTTTATCCTTTTTTTAGCTTCCCCATGCATTTAGCATTTCAAATACTGTGACAATAATGTAGCCAATTTAGAAGGGTGTGTGTGTATTATGTTTACCGGGGTACCGCACTGATCAGTATTAACTAATTTCATGCTCAGCCCAAGTAAAACACAAATCATTTCACACAAAAAGGCAAATTTAAGAATAACAAAATAGTTTAGATTAGTTACATAGAAAACAAGACACGCACACACACACTATAGTAGAGTCAGTCCACGGGTTATGGGCATCGGACATGCGGACAACCTATAGGTACGAAGTGGTTGCCACAATGTTGGAAATACAGTGAAAAATAAATCCTTAAAGTTGCACAAATCTGTGTGTGTGAGAGATTGAGCAATGTGTGTGACTGTACGCATGATTGAGGAACTAACTGTCTGTTTTACAGATGAGGAGAGAGTGAGAGCAATGTGTGAGTGAATGCAGGTATGAATGAGGACGTAACTGTGTGCATGTGACAGATCAGGAGAGAGTGAGTGGTGTGTGAGTGAATGCAGGTATGAATGAGGAAGTAACTGTGTGTGTGTGACAGATCAGGAGGGAGTGAGAGTAATGTGTGAGTGAATGCAGGTATGAATGAGGAAGTAACTGTGTGTGACAGATCAGGAGAGCAATGTGTGAGTGAATGCAGGTATGAATGAGGAAGTGACTGTGTGTGTGACAGATCAAGAGAGAGTGAGCGTGATATGTGAGTGAATGCAGGTATGAATGAGAAAGTAACTGTGTGTGTGACAGATCAGGAGTGAGAGCGATGTGTGAGTGAATGCAGGTATGAATGAGGAAGTAACTGTGTGTGTGACAGATCAGGAGTGAGAGTGATGTGTGAGTGAATGCAGGTATGAATGAGGAAGTGACTGTGTGTGTGACAGATCAGGAGTGAGAGCGATGTGTGAGTGAATGCAGGTATGAATGAGGAAGTGACTGTGTGTGTGACGGATCAGGAGTGAGAGCGATGTGTGGGTGAATGCAGGTATAAATGAGGAAGAAACCGTGTGCGTGTGACAGATCAGGAGAGAGTGAGTGGTGTGTGCGTGAATGCAGGTATGAATGAGGAAGTGACTGTGTGTGTGACAGAGCAGGAGAGAGTGAGAGTGATGTGTGAGTGAATGCAGTTAAGAATGAGGAAGTAACTGTGTGTCGTTGACAGATCAGGAGAGAGTGAGTGGTGTGTGCGTGAATGCAGGTATGAATGAGGAAGTGACTGTGTGTGTGACAGATCAAGAGTGAGAGCGATGTGTGAGTAAATGCAGGTATGAATGAGAAAGTAACTGTGTGTGCATGACATTTGGAGAGAGTGAGTGGTGTGTGCATGAATGCAGGTATGAATGAGGAAGTGACTGTGTGTGAGAGAAAGACAGAGAGTGAAGTGAGAACAAGCGAACGATCCTCTAGCATCAATTAACAGTTGGGTGGTTCCATACGGGGAAGGGGTTAGTTATGTACTTTGTAAGGGTTAAGAGAGAGAGAGAGAGAGAGAGAGTGTGTGTGTGTGTGTGTGTGTGTTTATACCGGTCAACTGTCCAGATTTTCTCAGAATACCCAGATTTTGTCTCATATATTTGGCCCTGCGGTGGTGGTGCTGCGGTAGCGTTGTCGCCTCACAGTAAGATGCTGTCTGGTTTGATTCTCATCTAGAGCATCTTCTGCATGGAGATATGCGTGAATGGGCATACCTTTGTTGAAGGTTGTGCGTCAGAGCTGGTAACTTGGCACGTAAAAATCAACTACCAATAATTAGTGGACTGGAGTTCCGCTGTGGCGACCCCTAACTGGGAAAAGCCGAAAGACACAACAACATATTTGGTCTACTTCTCATAAAATTGTGTTTTTCTGACAAATCACTGGTACATCATTGAAGATTAAATTCAGAAAACAATGCCAGACATTTGAATTGCAGACCTCATACCCTTCTGAAAATTCTTGCTAATTCCAAAACCTGTTATTCTATCAACTTTCTAAGTTTGTAAGAGCAATATTTAAAAAGGATCCCTATTTTGTGGTCTTTGTTCCCCCATTACTTATGGCTTTGTCGTGATTTCCCAAAGAGGTTGAGAAGTATGATGTGTGTGTTTGTGTGTGTATCAGAGGACTTGATACTCCACCCATATCTCTCAAACTCTTACAGTAAGAAATTTGGACAAAGCTCTAAATAATCAAAATAGGGACACTTTGTAAATATTTCTCTTACAAACTTAGAAAGTACATAGAACAGGTTTTGCATTAGCATGAATTTTCTGCCCTGTCTGAAACTCAAACTGCCACTATTTTCTGAATATAACCCTCAATGCTTTGCTAGAAAACCACAATTTAATGAGAAACAGGTAAAAATATGAGGCAAAATCTGTACAGTTGAGAGGTATAGGTTTTTGTATCTCTCCTCTTAGATCAAGGAATCTGGATAAGCCTAAAGTTAACAGGTGACAAAGGCTCACAATAGGAGCATATTTTAAATGACTTGTGTTTTGTGTGTGTGTGTGTGTGTGTGTGTGTGTGTGTGTGTGTGTGTGTGTGTGTGTGTGTGTGTGTGTGATACCTCTAAACCTTTTAGAGCAAGAAATTTGGACAAAGTCATAAATAAAAGTGTTTCAAATGCCCCAGCATAGGAACACTTTTAATACATTTTTTGCTCTTACAAACTTAGAAAGTTGATACAATAGCAGGTTTTGCATTAGCATAAATTTTCTTTAGGGTATGAATTCTGAAACTCAAATGTCTGTCATTATTTTCTAACTTTAGTCTTTAATTATTTGCCACTACTTTTGCTAGTCAATCACAATTTTATAAAATATGGGCCAAAAATATCAGGCAAAAATCTGTACAGTTGAGAGGTTTGGTTTGTGTGTGAGTGAAAAAAATGTCCTCATAAACACTGCATTTAATAACAAGATGCCTTAAACCAGATACGTTGATAGGAAGTAAGGAAGCATAGCTACAGTATACAGTACTATGCTTAAAATTTTGTTTTATTTGGAAGTGTTCCTAAATTGTTTTATATGTAAAGAAAAGTAAAATAAGTACTAGACTGAGGCAAACATTTGCCTAAGTGACATTTAATAAGAACCATATGTACGTGTTTCAACTTTCATACAAATTTGATTTAAGGACAGACTAAAAAGCAGATCTTGTCCTTAACCCAGGGACTGCCTGTAAACAAGCAAAGTATAATATAAAATATTTACATTAGTTTAAAGCAGACCAACCTTATATAACTCTGTGACAATGAAAGAGAAGTGGAAAGGAGACCTAGACTTTGGAATTCCGGCCGACTGTGGGTAGCCTGCCAGCAGGATAACCCAAGAGTAATGACTGCAACAGTGAAACATGATGAACATCAGGAACAAAGGCATTAGCATCACATTTGAATACCAAGTACACATAGTAAATTTCTAGGAGGCCCATACCTCCTTCACATTAAGGGGTATACAATCATGCAATGCAATGGTTTATATATATCATTTTATAAGAATGGAGCAGTTTTCTTGTTTTCCTTACCTCAGTTTTTTGGGCCAGTCATTTATACCAAATCTATAAATTAGAACAGGAACAGTATACTGATTTATAACTTGAACTTTATTATCAGATGTACAAACAGTTTTCAATATTAATTTTAAATAATCTAAAAAATAATCCCTAGTAAGCTTTGTTCCTATTTTCTCTAGCTGTACTTCTTAATCTATTCACATATATTTATATACTCCCCTCAAGCTCTTACAGATCCCACTCTTCTCTCAGGGTGATATTTTCCCAATGTTGGAGCTTTCCTGCTATAAATGCTGTTTGCACATATTTATCAAGACCCAATGTCATTTGTATATCATCTGAAAAACTTTTAACATTTGCGATGTTCTTTCAGTTGCTTGTCTGACAAGCTGCACTGTTTTTAAATCATCCAAGAAAGTATATGAGATACTGGGAAGTTTGTTTTTTGGCAGTAAAGCTATAACCATAACCTAGTTTGTCAAGTAAACACTGCAGTGGTAGCAAAGAATCACCCTGGCATTTCCCTCTTTGGATTTTTATCCTTAGAAATATAATTTTCCATTTATCATGATTCAGTTGTGAAGAGGTTTGCCATTGCTACCTGTATACTGCAATGTTTGCATAATCTACAGTGAAGAAGTTGTGCATTTCAGTATTCAGACCCTCAGCCATAAAGGAACTTTTGTTTTTACCAAGTACAGTTTGTCCCAGTGAAAGTCACTTGCAGCAAGGTATGGTGTTGCCCTTTATCCATTGTTGCGCAACAATGGAGATGGTGTAAATAAAAGTTAATGGGTGGGTGGGGTCCTTCAAGTGGGAGGTGCAGGGCCCTAAAATTATGTTGACTAAATGTGGCATTTAGCAATTGTTTTTGTTGTCTTGACATTCAGAAAAAAGACCTTTAGTAAGTAATCATGAATCCAGCCACGAGTATATATCTCAACCAGCAACAAGAAGCACAATTATTTTCAACTTTGTTAATTTATCCATTTTTTCTACAGATTTCATAAACAAACATGTACATAGCCTACTATGTTGGGTCGTCATTGCTAGCCTTACATATTTTGATTTAAATTCTCCTTAACCATTCTAGCATCAAATCTTGGTCAACATGTGGCTATTCCAGGAATTCTGTATACTTGACACTATACTGGGCTTTCCAACTTTGTTTAATTTTCATGTAGTCCTACATACATATATATATATATATATATATATATATATATATATATATATATTTTTTTTTTTACTTTTTGGCACTATAAGTTGCTGTTTAATTCTCATCTACTTCCATTCCAACTGCCTTCCAAAAATTTCTGCTAAACTTGGCCAACATGTTGGAATTTGCCCTTTTTTCCAGTGTATTCCAGTCCCAGAGTTGGTATATGTAGTTGGGGGTGGAGGCACAGCCCCCCCACCAAGGTGGGTTTGACATAGTGAGGTGTATGTTCAGTTTTATTCTTCGCCAAGTGTTTTTTTCCCAGTTAAATATTTTGGTGGTATGTAGTTTTGATTTGGTGACAGTTCAGTGTTGTCATCTCAATAAAATCAAATTTAGGTAAGTGAAAATACGGCTACTCAAGTAGACCCATTTATGTATGTACATATGTATATATGTGTGTGTGTGTGTGTGTGTGTGTGTGTGTGTGTGTGTGTGTGTGTATATATATATATATATATATATGCACATGGGTCTTTTTCATAAGATTGATAGACTACTTGACCGACATTCATTTAGTCGATAGCTCATTTGGTCGACAGCCAGTATTCAAGGCATTTAACAGGGATTTGCCCCCCTCCCCAATGTTGTGCGACCCTGGTGTTCATATATATATATATATATATATATATATATATATATATATATATAGTTGGGGGGTTTATTATGTGTAGTTTTTGTTGTATTTTCATGTTTTAAATGGAAATAGGTGGGGGTGTGTCCCCCAACTATATATATCAACTCCAGGGTCGCACAACTTTGGGGAGGGGGCAATTCCCTGGTTTTTGCCTTGAATCCTGGTTGTCGACCAAATAAGCTGTCGATCTTATGAAGTAGACCCATGCACATATACATATATATATATATATATATATATATATATATATCTCGACAGATATAGTGTTATGCACAAACGTGCGTGTGTGTGTGTGATTTCATTCTTTACATTGCATACATTTTGGTATTTTAAAAGCCATGTTCAGTTTATCATTTCATGACATACTAAGAATAGTCTATCAATGTGGGGCATTGATGTCCTTACACATACCAGATTTCAAATTGAATAGTATTCCAAATGTTAAGGAACAAAAATATATTAGAGTAAGACTTAAAACCTTAATGAACTACAACGTACATACTGACTATGTCAAACCCATCCAGGACAGATACGATATGGCCAAAATGTGTGCAAGAAAACACACAACAAATCCAAGTAATTGAAAATAAATGACTTAAACTTGTTGTTCTTGCAAATATTACCTGACATCACTGTAACTTATGAAAAAGTCACTTTTCTTCTTATACGTTCATAGGTAAGTATTAGGCTATCCATAGCAAATGTGTCATCTTAGACTCCTTCTCTCCATACTTTAGAACTTCAGCTATGTTTGGATATGATGCAGTCGGCAAATATGTATGCAGTCACACAGATGAAGACCTATGCATGCAGCCAATTTTGGGGGGGTGCAAACCTCCTTCAGAGCGAGGAGTACATGCTCTTGATCTGCACTGTTTTTATAAATCATTTGATAATCAGGAAACATTTCTCGTTTCTTTGTCCAGCTGATACTATGTTATTTGGGGCTGGTAAATCATACCAAAGCTGTAAGTTATAACAAGAAGAGTAAATATATATTTTAGCTTGGGTTTTAATTATATACATTAAGGCAGTTTTCAATATAAGCTGTACTCTTCTGAAGTATTCCTTCCTAAGGTTTGTCCTCATTTGACTGTGTTTTACTGTACTCTATTCCCAAACAGTACATTCCCTCCTGTTCACGTTCATTTACATTGGATTGTTGCACCAAGTTGATACTTTCTTGATGTTTCAGTTTTCATATCCTCATCTGATGAGCTATATAATTTAATAACATCTACAAAAAGTAGATGAGATATCTTTGAAAAAATTTGTTTATTGAAGTTAAACTGCAACTATACCAAAGTCTATTAAGAACAAAGAGTAATAGGTTAAGGACAAGACAAAATGGCAGTGATGACACAGAATCACCCTGGAATATCCCCCTTTGAACTTTTAACCCTAATAACAATTTGTCCTCTATCAAGGCCCAGTTACAAGGTACTTTGCCACTGTTTTACAGTCACTGCAATGTAACTGCTAAATGTAGGGTATATCTTATACATCTGTAAGCACCCATTTAAACTGAATGTGGGATACTGTTGAATGTTTTTTTTTTTTTTTTGTAAGCTACTCTTGCCATATGCAGATTCTTCCCATTTTTACTTTCTCTGTTATAGCGTTATTTAAGAATAGTATAAAAAAGTAACTCAGCAGTGTACTGAATATACACATTTAATAAACTAAAGCAAAGCTTTCAGGTTAACAAACCCTTCCTCAGTTCAAATTAAAACAGTTCAATATATTTCATTTAAAAGCTCAGTCTCATAAAAGCACAGCCAATCATATACAATATTCAATTAAACAATTAACATACAATTACTCATACAAAGAATGACATTTATTTTAAGCAATATTGCTTACATTTAAGAATTGGTTTAAGGCTTGTAGCTTGGCTAATACCTGTTGGGTGGTCAGCTTGTAGTCGTACAATCCACTCATATTCTTTAATTTCAAGTTTATTATTTATATCACCCCCCTCCAAAATTTTATATACCATGTCAATCACCCTTAAGTTAAAAACATACATTGGGCCATTATCACTAATATGTTTCGCTGATGCATTTTATTCTCTGATCTATGTTCAATTATTCTGTCCTTTAGATGTCTTACTGATTTATCCATGTAAAAACTAGGACATGCCTTGCAAGTTGCAAGGTATATAATATTAAAGTACATAGGTTCATAGGTTCATAGGTTCATACTAGGCTATCTGCCCGAGGGCATTTACAAGCCTAGCCCATAGTTTTGTGGCTTACGCCACCCCTTTAGTATGGGGAACTATACCCATTATTTTGCTGTGCCTCTGTTGAGCAGTGACACTGAGGTAATCCCTGGGGTATATCTGCGATCTCCCATCCATTGGTCAAGATTTCTCTTGAACAAGGCCAGCGAGGTGCTCTGCCTCACATATACCGGGATTTTATTCCACAGCATAGGGAGTCTTTGAGTGATGAATCTATCCCTCCAGCACGTTCTATTAATAGCCGTGTCGAGGTTTAAGTCTCCCGCCCTTGTGGCTCTGACGGATCTAGATTTTTTGAGGTGAAGCATATTCATCAAATCTGGGTTTGACATGGCCTTGTATGTTAGGCAAAGGTCACCTCTGAGCAAGCGTGGCGACTGAATAGAGCTGGAGTTCTTTCAGTCGGGCAGCATAGGACAGATGTTTGAGACCCTTTATCCTTTTGGTGAGGAACTTTGTGGCCTCTCCAGCTGCTGCAAGTGTCGGGTCAGATACATTCCGAATGGGGCATTGTACTCAATCATTGGTCTGATGAGTGATGAGTATAGGGAGACTATGACCTCCCTTGATCTAGATGAGAATCCCTTCATGATAAGGTGGGCAATGTAGAAGGTCTTCCTAACTACTTTAGCTACATGGGTGTCGAATGACAGACTACTATCAACCTGGGTCCCCAGGTCCCTGATAACTTCTTCTGTACTCAGTGGATTGCCACCTATTTGGTAGCTAGGGGTAACCTTGTTTTTCCCGAAGGGTATGACTATGCATTTTTTGGCATTTAACTTTAGGCCATGGCTCTGGCACCAGTTATCCGTTTCTGTGAGACCCTTCTGAAGGATATCTGTGTCAGATGTGTTTTCTACTATGGCGCCCAGTTTGCAGTCATCTGCAAACTTTGTCAGCCATAACCCTCCTGTGTTTGCTTGTAGCAGAACATTTAAGGACATGTACTTTCTTTGTAATAGAGTGTGTAAAAGCGTGATCATTAGTAATACTAGAGCAGCAACAACAGTTATAGCATGGGTAAGTACCCATTTTATGTAGCTGTTTATACATCAAGGCATATCTAGTGCCTTTATAGCATGGCATTTGTTTTAAACTAGAATAATTGTGGCAAGCAAGCCTAGGTTTGTTACTTACAATATTCTGTAGCTTTGGTATAGTTGTTAGTATGTCCCAATTATCCATTATAATTTTCTTTACACCATTTGTACATCTACTATAGGTAGTGAGATATTGTAATTTATTATTATAATCAAAGCCATTTGTTCATTTACTGATATTTCATCACTATAATATGGCTAAGCTTGGGTCTCTCTCATCCCTAGAATATCAGTGCTCACATTACTTAGTAGTGTTTCATCGTAGCCTCTATTTCTAAATTTATTAATCATTTCATTCATTTGTGCATTGCACCCAACCATATTGGTATTTAACCTGCTATTACATAAAAACTATCCTTTGACAATTCCCTTAAAGATGTGTGGCAAATGCATACTCAAAGTATAAATATTTGTTGCTATGTACAGCTTTCTTATGCATATATATTTGTATGTCACATCCATTGAAGAATAGCTCCACATCCAAAAATACAATTCTAGTAGATGAAACAGACATAGAAAATATCATAAAGTGTGCACTGCTATTCAAATATTCATCAAACTGAACTACTTCATCCTGCCCACCCTCCCAAATAAAAAACACATCATCTACAAATTGTTTAAAGCAGGCCACCTTTTCTGAGTAATAATTTGAAGCACTATACACAAAATGATTTTCCCATTTATCCAATACCAAATTGGCATAAGTATTCACAATGGGTGTATCCATTACAACGCCTGATATCTGGTGGCAAAATTTACTAAAAAATGTTAAGAATAGATAATCTTTTGTCCCATATGACTTTCATTTATTATCTTTTTCTTCTGTTGTCATGTTTAATTTTTTTCTAGATGGCTACAAACCATGCATCAAATCCAGTATATAACTCTTAATAGGTGTTTTTTTTGTTTTGTTAAGAAGATTAATTCCTGCTTGTGATATGAAGACAAGTCATTTTACTGTGTTAAACCTTAATGTAAAAATGTTAATACCTTTAGCCAGAAGTTAGACACTGCATATGAACCCATGGTTTTCCATTTATGAGTTTAGTTTTCTTTTAATTTCTCTGGTCATAGCTTTCTCCTATGTCCTATCTGGTCATAGCTTTCTCCCATGTCCTATCTGGTCATAGCTTTCTCCCATGTCCTATCTTTTATTTTAGATCTCCCAGCTTCATTTCTTTTAACTCTCACATCCAGTCAGAATAGTTATGTTAAACAGGATCTTCATAAATACCCATTTCTTCTTTTTTGTGACGTCTCTGTTGCTTTTTCCTTTGCTTCTCATTTCTCTGTAAGTAATTTTTGTCATCACTGAATTCCCGATTTTCTACATTTCTTTACATTTATCTGCATGAAATTTAAGTACTGCTGCTTCCATTGATATTTTTAGTTTATTACTGGAAATAGTACATGATAAATTATAATCTCTCTTAATCCTGTGCATTGATTTTACCACAGCTAACTTTGTAAGGGTTTTAGAAGATCTGTTCCCTTTTCTGTATTCTTCTGACAGTAATGCTGGCCTTAATTGTTTTACAGTTTTCTCTATTCAGTTCTTTCAGGGTAACATTTTATTTCCTCCCTTCCTTTCCTTTGTTGCGCTACATTTTTTGTGGTAACACTATTTGTTCCTAGTTCAGCTGCATGGTAGTACATCCTACTTATTTCTGCTATGACGCTTGAATTTCTCTTAATAGCCCTGTTCACCTGGTTTACCACACCTCTAACATGCGGAGTCTTATTCACTTTCTGTAATCGATTTCTTTTATTGCTCTCAACATGTCTATCCATCTGTATGTTAAATCAAGCAGCTCTTCCCCTAGATCATTTTCTTTTAGGGTGAGCACACCTTCTTTCTCCCCATTTTCTGCTCTTTCCCTTTCAGTGAAACTCTAACTAGGCCCATCATGTAGCGATATTGTTAGTGTCAGAGTATTAGCCATTTCCTGCTCTTTCCTTTGAAATTCTAACTGGACTTTGTACAAGTTTACTACAAAAGGTTCCAATGCATCACCCTCTGGTGTATCTTCTTCAGACACATCCTGCTTCATCTCTAGTTCCCCCTCCTGGAGACTCATTGGCATATCATGTTGTGATATTACTTGTGTCAGAGTTTCCACACTAAAGCCTTCACATCACAAATAGTCTATCACCTCACAAATTCTATTTGTTTAATTTCTGCTACTATTCCTATGCCAAGGGCTGCTTATAACACTGAATACAGCACACCGACTTGTCTCTCAGTCACTTTTAGTGAAGGCATGGTGTTGCCCTTTCTCCACTGTCATGCAGCAATGGAGATGATATAAATAAAAGTTAGGGGTGTCTCCCAAAATGGGGGGGATGAGGACTTTCTCCCAGGCATAAAAAGCTTGTCTCCCCCCCACCCCAGAACATTCCACCTTTGTATTCTAATTTTTATAGAGCTGCATGTTTTGTGCTGATTTTGGCTTTCTTCTCTGCATAAATATACTGTATCCAATCTCATTTTCCTTCCCTGGGAACATTACTCAAGCCCCAATACCCTAGCCCAAAGGTTCCTGGAGTTCATAAACTCAAATGCTATGGAACAACTTGTCACCATTCCCACAAGAGGTGAAAATATACTAGACCTGATCATCACAAACATGGGGACAAAATGCTCCACACCAGAAGTATATCCCTCATTGGTGAGATCAGACCATAAACTAATCTCACTGGAGATCCACATCCGCCCCCCCCAACAAAAGACCACAGTAAAGAACTTCACAAGAGCCAACTTCGCACTTCTTAAGACTGGTGTGGTATCCTTCAAGGCCCCTGAGCCACTGGAAACCACAACCCACGCTGCTGAATCCCTTACAAATGCTTTCTCTGAGCACCTCCAGGATTGCATGGATCAAGCAATCCCAAATAAAATCAAGACCCTTTCCACCAAAGGCAAGCGCCCGATCTGGTGGACCCCAGCCATAAACAAACTTTACAACAAGAGGAGAAAGCTACTACAAGATAGAGCAAAATCCCTAAAAGGGAAGACATCTCTGATCAATACTAGTAAAAAACTACGATCACTCATAAAATCATCCAAGGCCAACTTTGAGAGAAAAATCGCCAAGGACTCAAAAGACAATCATAAGGCCTTCTTTAGCTATATTAGAAATCTGGGTGGAAACTCCCAGATATGCTCAGAATTAGTCCAAAATGATACAAAAATCACTGAACCCACAGACATTGCAAACATACTGGCAGACAGGTTCAGTGCAAATTTCTCTCTTCCCTCCCCCCCAAAAGGAGAAATATCTATCCCAGCAGAGTGTAGCCTCCCAATCATCTCAAATGCCCAGGTGAGAGCTGCTCTCTCTAAAGCTAAAAACACAGCATCAATGGGACTGGATGGTGTCCCCGGCTGTGTGCTACACAAACTCAATGAGGAACTAAACCCACACATAAGGCTGCTGTTTAATCTTAGCCTTACCACAGGATATGTACCCAAAGAGTGGTGTACGGCAACTGTGGTCCCACTCCACAAAGGCGGTGCTTCTACGGACCCTGGTAATTACCACCCCATAAGCTTAACAAGCCTGGTCTGCAAAGCTATGGAGAGGATCATAATGGAACTCATAAATAAAGACATAGGGGACCTACAGACATTGGATCCTACCCAATTCAGCTTTGTCAAGGGCAGATCATGCCTCTTGAACTTGGTCGACTTTTTTGAAACAGTCACCAAGGCCATTGATGAGGGTAAGGCAGTTCACACAGCCTACATTGACCTTGCAAAAGCTCCACTCGGGTATCATAGAAAAGCTCACCAGCTTAAATGTAAACCCATATGTCACAAGATGGGTTGCAAACTGGCTCAAGGACAGAACCCACAGGGTTAGAGTTGCTGGTGCCATGTCATACTCAAGCGGTCTGGCGGTGTCCCACAGGGCTCAGTCCTGGGCCCCCTCTTGTTCGGCATCTACTTTTCAGAAGTGCAGCCAAACATAGGAGGATTGTGGCTGACAAAGTTTGCAGATGACTGCAAACTGGGCACCATAGTTGAAAATTCATCAGACACAGATATCCTTCAGAGAGGTCTCATAGAAACGGATAACTGGTGCCAGAGCCATGGCCTTAAGCTAAATGCCAAAAAATGTATAGTCATACTCTTTGGTAAAAACAAGGTAACCCCAAGTTACCACATAGGTGGCAATCCATTAAGCACAGAAGAGGTTATCAGGGACCTGGGGACCCAAGTTGACAGTAACCTTTCTTTTGACACTCACATTGCCAAAGTGGTTAGGAGGACCTTCTACATTGCCCACCTGATTATGAAGAGATTCACATCCAGATCAAGGGAGGTCATTGTTCCCCTGTACTCTTCACTTATCAGACCAATGATTGAGTACAATGCCCCATTCGGAATGTATCTTACCCGACACCTGCAGCAATTGGAAAGACCCCAAAGTTCCTCACCAAAAGGATAAAGGGGCTCAAAAATATGCCATATGCTGCCAGACTGAAGAAACTCCAGCTCTATTCAGTCGCATACCATCTGCTCAGAGGTGACCTGTGCCTGACATACAAGGCCATGTCCAACCCGGAATTAATGGACATGCTCCACCTCAAAAAATCCAAATCCACCAGAGCCACAAGAGCAAGAGACTTAAACCTCAACACGGATATAAATAGGACATGCTGGAGGGACAGATTCATCACCCAGAGACTCCCTATGCTGTGGAACAGAATCCAGGTCCATGTGAGACAGAGCACCTCGCTGGCTCTGTTCAAGAGGAATCTTGACCAGTGGATGGGAGATCGTAGGTTTACCCCAGGGATCATCTCTGTATCACTGCTGGACAGAGGCACGGCAAACTAATGGGTATAGTATTCTTCAACCTAAGGGGTGGTGAAAGCCACACAACTCTGGCTAGGCTTATAAATGCCCTAGGGCAGATAGCCTAGTATGAACCTATGAACCTATGTCTGTGTTTCTTTCTATAACTTTAAATCACCTCCATTTTTTGTTCCTTTCCTATTTTACTTCAGTTCCTTGCTTTTCAGTTACTTCATGTAGGTATGTTTTTCTGATCTGGTAGATTTAAGGATGTTAAATTATCTGCAGTTTTTAATTGGTTTTCTTGCCTTGTGCAAATCCTCCCCCCTTTTTTTTTGGCACAACAGTAACATTATATATTCTCTTTCTTTCCTCAACAGTGCATTTTGTCTCTGTGCCTCTTATTTGGGTTAATAGTTTTTTTTTTTTTTGGCTTTGGTGGACTACTTCCTTCTACTGCAGAGATACTACCTTCACCCCAACCTGCTAACCCTGCGGCAGAAATGTTGCATGTCCTGGAACCAATACATACAAGAGTGGGCACTAATCTGCCCTGTGACCTGTGTAATAATTTTTTATCTACCTTTTTCCATTATATTTAGAATGTACTCTATATATGTGTCTTGATGGTGAGAGTTTCTAAAAACAGGGTCGGCCATCTGAAGGTACTCATCAATATTAACAATTAATTCAGTTCCAGCAATTCCACTCTCATTTTCTGGCTTATTCCATGTCTCCATTTAGATCTTTTTTTATCTCTCCAAGTCTTTCAGGTTTCTAATATCAAGACTGGAACGGACCCCATTCCTAAACCAAAGTATGATTAAAGCTCATGAAATTAGTATTGTTTCCAATATTTGCTGTTAGTCAGAAGTGCTCTTCAAAGCACCTGCACTGTGTCCTGTAATGAGTCCTCCTGCAATTCTTATGGAGTTACATTCATCAGTATCATATCCAAGTATGACTGTAAATTCTTTTTTTATTTACAATATAGGATGGCACAGTAATAGCATTGTCACCTCACTGCAAGACATTCTCTGGTTCAATTCTTGACGGGTGTGCCTTCTGTGCAGAGTCTGCATGTCCTACCTGCATTTGTGTGCGTCTCCTCTAGGCACTCAGATGTCCTCTCATGTTAAAAGGCATACATCCAGAGTGTTTCTACCCAGGATTCTGCTAAAAATTGGCTTAGTTCCAAGTCGGACTTTCCCAGTAAAAAAACATTAAATAAATAAATAAATAAAATTAATTGCTGCTGCTACTACTACTGCTGGAATGGTCTGGGTATCTTTCTTCCACATTGCCTTTGTTTCTTTCTGCAAATCCTGGAATTGTATGAATTTGTGTCCCTCTGTATGTAAGACTCTGTTAGTCATTAGGTGTAGTGATTTCAGTAATCAATGTTACTTTTGTCTTCTTTTCATGGACTACTATATCTGGTTTTCTTGCATCTATTTTAGGAACTGTTGGTAATGGATGATCTCATGTGATATAAACTTCATCATTTTCTATTATGCTTCCTAGCTCATCTTTCCAGTACTTTTCAGCTACTTCAGTATTATAACATTTGCACAATCTCCAATGCAATACTCTTGCCACATTATTATGCCTTTCAGTATACAGTCCTTTTGCCATTAGTATATCACAACCAGCAAAAAGATGTGCAACGGTTTCCAATTATGTTATACAAAACATAGATTTGTCTGTTTCCCGCACATGTTCAATGCACCTTGTAAATCAAGGTCTATACCTGCAACTATATTGATGCATTTTCCAGCATTTCTTGCAGTCTCATCTGATCCTTCACCTTGTATCCTTTCTTTTGGCACATTCAATTGCTGCCTGATTTTTATCTACTTCTGGTTTGAGTTCCATTCCAACTTGATGCAGATATGCTTCTGCTAGATTAAGAAGAGAAGTCATCTTATATTTGTTCTCCTCATGTTACAAAATGTTCACTATGTTTGGGGATTGTGAGGTCAGTAGACGTATGCAGTCCTACAATTGCAGATCTAAACATGTAATCAATTTCAGGGAGGTCCATACCTCCTTTGGAATGGGGGATATATTATCTTGGTATGCACTGATTTTTACAAATCATTTGATGAGCATGTTGCATCCTTCTTGTTTTAGTATCTAATCTATCCGGCATATTTTGTGGCCAATCAATCAATCCAAAACTATAAGTTAGGACAGGAAGAGTAAACTGGTTTAAAGCTTGGATTTTATTCCTGGACATCAATGCTGTTTTTAGGATTAATTTAAGTCTTCCAAAGTACTCCTTACTAAGTTTTATACACATTTGTTCATGTTTTATTGCTGATCTTTCATCATTTCACACCTCTTGCTCAATTTCTTTTATTTCACATTATTGTCCTAAACTGATGTGCTACAGTTTACCTGCTTTAAAGGTTGCTTTTGCACATTTATAAAGGCCAACTGACATTCTAATATCACCTGAAAAAGTTTTGACAACCTGCAGCTGTGCTTTTAGTTCCTCATCTTATGAACTATACAGTTTTAAATAATCAACAAAGAGAAGATGATAATTCTTTATTCTTTGTTATTTTCTAGGAGTCACATTATAGCCATGGCCTAAGTTGTAAAGAGTTTAATGGGTTAAGAGGAAGGCAAAATATTAATGGTGACAGAGAGTCACCCTGGAATATCCCCCTTTGATTTTTATCCCTTGGATAGTAATTTGTCCTTTATCATGATTTAATTGCAAAGTACTCTGTCATTGTTTCATGCTCACTAATATAATTGATCAGTGTAAGATGTATCTTATACATTTTAAGCCCTCTTTTATCCATGAATGTGGAATACTATCAAATGCTTTTTTGTAGTCAATCAGTGCCATACTTAGATTCTACCCCTTTTTACAGTTCTCCACTATGACTTTATTTAACATCAGATGACTCTTTGTTCCAAATTACTTTCTTTTATTGCCATTTTGTTCTACTGCCATAACTGAATTTTAGTCTAGATGACCATAAAAATCTATTGGCATCAATTCCCATGTATAGTTTATACGTTATCAGTAGGCGAGTTATTGGTCTATTATTTTTAGGGTAGCTTGCAGGTGCATTCTTAAGGAGGAGTATTGTTTTACCTGTTGTTAGCCAGGCTGGTGTCTGTTCAAGGTGCAAATATAAATAGTTCTTAATCATGGCTAAGTCTTTATGCAAAGATGTTAATACTTTTAACCAAAAGTTAGGTACTGCATCTGGGCCTGTGGTTTTAATATTAGAGGCTTTTCTTAACATTGTTTCAATAGCTGTGGCTGTTATTTCATCTCATTTCATATCTTGTACCTTTAAATTTCTTATTCTCTCTCTTACTTCTTTTATCCATTTAGCATCTTTATTGTGTTTCACAGGATGGGCGGCCACGGTGGTGCAGCGGTTAGCATTGTCGCCTCACAGCAAGAGGTTCTCTGATTCGATCCTCAGCTGGGGTGCCTTCGGTGCAGAGACTGCATGTCCTCCCTGTGGTTGCGTGGGTTTCCTCCAGGTGCTCCAGTTTCCTCCCACATCCCAAAGACATGCTGTAGGTGGATTGGACACTCTAAATTGGCCCTAGGTGTGAGTGCATGCGTGTGCCTTCTGTGGAAGGTTGGGTGCCGGGCTGGCAACTCGACACTGTAAAACTCCACTGCCAATCATGAGCAGACAGGTGATCCACTGTGGCAACCCCTAACTGGGAAAAGAAGAAGAATTGTGTTTCACAGGATCTTCACAGATACTTCTCCAAAATGCAACTATTTCTTTTTTTGGCAGTCTTTCAATTCCTTTTACCATGTTCCCAATTTTCTATAAAACTTTTTGTCTCATCACTAAATTGCTTATTTTGTACTTTTTCTTTATATTTATGTGTATATCTTCTAAGTTTTTTCCGTCTGTGTTGAAATGTTTAGTTTATTTACAATAGTGCATGATAGAGCCTAGTCTGTTCTAATACTATGCACTGCTTTCATCACATCTATCTTTCCTATTTATTTATTATTTTATTTAACAGTTGCTTTAACAGTATAGTCAGCTGAACCACTAGTGTCCATTTTCAGCAGAGTCCTGGGGAGAAAAGCTCCATACATTAGGAAACACAAGTTATACATAGTATTAATGGAAAAGACAATAGAATAACATGCTATAGGTGGCTAATAGTTATATAGGATACAGAGTTGCAATACAGTTTATAAGTGTAACAATTTCATGGAAAAAGCATAGGTAAAAAATGTTTCAGGTGCATTCATAGTATTTTTGTTGATCTATTTCCTCTTCTATATTCTTCTAACAGTGACACTTCTTATCTTAATTGCTTTATATTTTTTTCTAGTCGATATTTCTATGACGGTATTCAATTTCTCCCCTTCCTTTTCCTAACTACCACGTGCTCTTGTAAAACTTTGTCAGTTCTTAATTTAGCTGCAAAGTAACAAATCCTGTTTACGTCTGTTATATCACATGGATCTCTATGGACAGTCCTAATTACTGTAAACCTCAGCTTTGGCCAGCTAAGAACTTGGTTATATTCAACTGGATGTATAAGAGAATTTAAGTACCTTTATCTGCACTTTTTTTAAAAAAAATACAGTATTTAATTTGATTTAAACTGTGTTGAAGGAATATTTAACTCAAGTGGCAGTTATTCTGCTCTTTAGTAACTTGAACTGAAGCTAGTGTGTTATTTGCTAGTAATTACAGTTGTGGGGGTAGCCACATTCTTTGATTTCCTGTCCTTGCCTTTTTAAGTGGTGCATTGTGAAATTTTAATGCTTAAAAGCCTTTGCTTTGGCCAGCTAAGAACTTGGTTATATTCAACTGGACGTATAAGAGAATTTAAGTACCTTTATCCGCACTTTTTTTAAAAAAAATACAGTATTTAATTTGATTTAAACTGTGTTGAAGGAATATTTAACTCAAGTGGCAGTTATTCTGCTCTTTAGTAACTTGAACTGAAGCTAGTGTGTTATTGCTAGTAATTACAGGTGTGGGGGTAGCCACATTCTTTGATTTCCTGTCCTTGCCTTTTTAAGTGGTGCATTGTGAATTTTTTATTGCTTAAAAACCTCAGCTTTGGCCAGCTAAGAACTTGGTTATATTCAACTGGACGTATAAGAGAATTTAAGTACCTTTATCTGCACCACTTTTTTTTAAAAAAAATACAGTATTTAATTTGATTTAAACTGTGTTGAAGGAATATTTAACTCGAGTGGCAGTTATTCTGCTCTTCAGTTATTCCCACCCACCCTCCTTGTTTTTGTTTTGGTGTTAATCTTAGTGGCCTTGAAACTGCCAGCCCCTCAGCCTGCCTCTGGGCCCATCTCATTTGCTCACTCAACTGAGTGCAGTGAGATCATATTCTGATTTCAGGCACTCCTACTGTGTACAAAGAGAGCATCTGGGAAACAGACAAAAAAATAAATTAAGCTTATTTCCTGCCTTTCCTGTTAAGTGGTATAGACTATTTGTAGGCTTCTGAGCCCCCAAGCCCTTCTGTGTTTGAGGGAAGCCTTCTAGCTTGTTTGTTTTTCTTATAACTAGCCAGTTTTCTGGTTTCAGCACTCAAATCTGTTTCTTTGATCTCTGCACTTGTTCAGATAAAAAAAAAAAAAAAAATTTTATCTGCTTTTACTGTACTTGTGTTTCTACCTACTTCATTTTACTTTTGCATCATCTTACAATACTCAATTGTATTTATTACTGCTTGGTGTAACTCATTCTAAGCCTTTTGGTTTAAACACTTGGGCTTCGGACCAGTTGTTTTGCACTGAGAGGGTTTGTGGTCTGCACTGTTGTGGCAGAACAGGTAGCTTACATCCTTCTAGGTTGGGAACTGCTGATTGAGGGCTCAGTGTCTGTTATTCTAAAAGTGTATTAATTCTGGTTTAAGCACTTGGGCTTTCAGGCCAGTTATTTTACATTAAGAGGGTTCGTGGTCTGCAGTCTTGTGGGAGGAGAGGCTGGACTCTGCCCTTCTGAGCTGGGAATTTCTGGTTAAAGGCTTATAGTGCATGCATATCTGAACTGCTTCTTACTGAAGTTGGTGCGCCTTGTTTGCTGTGGCATAGACTGGATTCGGGCCTGCTGGATCTAGCTTTGTTTGTGTAACTTGAGCACTAATCCAGACATTCTCTAAAGTATTCAATTGTATTTATTACTGCTTGGTTGTAACTTGATTAAAGTGTAGCTATCATTCTAAGTCTTTTGGATTAAGCACTTGGGCTTCAGACCAGTTGTTTTACATTAGGAAGGTGTGTGGCAAGCACTGTGGTGGCAGGACAGGTAGCTTTCATCCTTCTTATTTGGGAACTGCTGATTGAGAGCCCAGTGTTCAAGGGTATTAGTTCTGGTTTAGGCACTTGGGCTTCAGGCCAGTTATTTTACATTAAGAAGGTTCGTGGTCTGCACTCTTGTGGGAGAAGAGGCTGGACTCTGCCCTTCTAAGCTGGGAATTTCTGTTTAAAGGTTTATAGTGCCTGAATATTTGAACTGTATCTTACTGAAATTGGTACACCTTGTTTGCTCTAGCATAGACTAGATCCAGGCCTGCTGAATCTAGCTTTGTTTATATGCTTGTTGTTTGTTTGCTTGTTATTTCCCTGGAAGCTAATTCCACCTAATACGCGGCTTCTCAGCGCTTCTGTGGATCACTAGTGATATCTGCATTGCTTACTGTACTAGTTCCTTGTTTCACTTGAAAGAAAGTTACTGTTTGTCGTTTTTGCATTTAGTTACTTGTAACACATTGCACTCAAGTTACCTGGCACTTGCTCACTAAAGCAATTATATAAGTCAGCACTAAAAATTAAAAGCACTACACCCTCACTCCCCACTGGCCCTTGTTTTCAATTATTAAGGAATTCTCAATATTATTTTAGCATGTCCAAAGGTCAGTTGTCAATCTCCTCTCCGGTCCAGCTGGTGAATCTGGGAATCTTGAGGCAATGTTATAACTGCCTCATGTACACAGACAACCCTCTCCTCCTCCCACATAACACAAATACTTGC
This sequence comes from Protopterus annectens, assembly GCF_019279795.1. Classification (NCBI taxonomy): domain Eukaryota; kingdom Metazoa; phylum Chordata; order Ceratodontiformes; family Protopteridae; genus Protopterus; species Protopterus annectens. The sequence goes on along the minus strand of NC_056744.1, from coordinate 1,685,224,494 downwards.
GAGAGATGCAGCTATTTAGCCAAACTGGAGGCTGAGCTCTCTCATCTCAGGACTGGCAAGACCAGACAGGAGGAGAAGGCAACTACACACACCACAAAACCAGCCTCACATAATGCTACCACACCACTGAATCAAACACAAAGACATACTCGGAGGCTCTGAGTAAAAATTTACCTAAACAGCAGAGGCCTCCAAAGCAGACACCCAAACAACTGCTACCTCAAGACACCCCACAAGCAACACATAAACCACAAAAGCAGTGTGCAAAGCAGTCACAGCCCTTAAGGCCAAATACAACACCAAACATACTTGTCATAGGTGACTCCATAGTCAGACACACTGACGTCCCACTCACCAGGCTGAACAAGGAGAGGGTCACAGTAAGCTGCCTATCGGGAGCTAGAATCCGCCACATAACACATGCACTCTGGTCACTCCACGGCAAGTACAAATATGACACAGTCATTGTCCATGCTGGTGTGAATGACCTGAGACGTACCTCCCTGGACTACATGAAAAGAGACATAGAGGAGCTCTCTGATTATGTAGCCCAGGCAGGTATGACCCTGACCCTGAGCAGTATCCTTCCTTCACCAAGAATGATGCCACAATATAGAGACAAGATGATCAGCTTTAACAATTGGCTTAATGTCTGGTGTCATTCAAAGGGGATCCAGTGTCTGCCTGGGATGACATGCTTGACAAGCCACGCTGCTTCACAAGGGATGGCTTGCACCTGTCACCCCTGGGATTCCAGATATTGGCTAAGGCTCTTGCCACCCCCATAGTGCCTTTTTTAGGCAAGGCTCAAATTCTAAACCTACCACCCTAGAAAACAAAAATGGGAAGAAACTGAGGGTAATGCTGCTCAATGCCAGAAGTCTAAATCTCAAAATGCACGCACTCGAGGCCCTTCTCAGTATGGAGAACATCGATGTCTGTGCTGTAACTGAAACCTGGTTCAAGGCTCCTGAGAGCACCCCAGCACTATTAGGTTTTACCTCATATCATGCGTTCCGGCCCCAAAACCCGGACCAAACCACAAAAGGAGGGGGTGTATCCATATTCATAAAGGATACCCACACCTCCAGGTTGGTGGCAACGCACAAAGCTTGAAACCATCCAGGTGCAACTAACCATAGGCAAAACTGCTCTACAAATTGTAGCATGCTACAGGCCATCCTCTCAAACTCAGGAACCCCACACAGCCTTCCTGAAGACACTGGAGGGTATAAATGTATCTCCAAACACCATCATATTGGGTGACTTCAACTACCCGAATATAGACTGGGAACATTACTCAAGCCCTAACTTTCTAGCCCAACGGTTCCTGGAGTTCATAAATTCAAATGCCATGGAACAGCTAGTCACTGTTCCCATGAGAGGAGAAAATATACTAGATCTCATTATCACAAACATGGGGACAAAATGCTCCACACCGGAAGTATATCCTTCATTGGTGAGATCTGATCATAAACTAATCTCACTGGAAATCCACATACGCCCCACCCCAAACAAAAAAGACCACAGTGAAGAACTTCTCTAAAGCAAACTTCACACTACTCAAGACTGGAGTGGTATCCTTCAAGGCCCCTGAGCCAGTGTAAACCACAACCCAAGCTGCGGAAGCCCTTACAAATGCCTTCTATGAACACCTCCAGGACTGCATGGATCAGGCAATCCCAAATAAAACCAAGACTCTTTCCACAAAGGGCAAACGTCCAGTCTGGTGGACCCCAGCCATTAACAAACTTTACAATAAGAGGAGAAAGCTATTACATGATAGAACAAAATCCATAAAAGGTAAGTCACCCCTGATCATTATTAGTAAAAAAATATGAGCACTCATAAAATCAACTAAGGCCAATTTTGAGAGAAAAATTGCCATGGATTCAAAGGACAATCATAAGGCCTTTTTCAGCTATGTTAGGAACCAGGGTGAAAACTCCCAGATATGCTCAGAATTAGTCCAAAATGATACAAAAATCACTGAACCCACAGACATTGCCAACATACTGGCAGACAGGTTCAGTGCAAACTTCACCCCCCCTCTCCCCCCCTAAAGGAGAGATAACTGTCCCAGCAGAGTTTAGCCTCCCAGACATCTCAAATGCGCAGGTGAAAGCTGCTCTCTCTAAAGCTAAAAACACAGCATCAATGGGACCGGATGGTGTCCCCGGCTGTGTGCTACACGAGCTAAATGAGGAATTAAACCCGCACATAAGGCAGCTGTTTAATCTCAGCCTTACCACAGGATACATGCCCAAGGAGTGGCGTATGGCAACTGTGGTCCCACTCCACAAAGGCGGTGCCTCTACGGACCCTGGTAATTACCGTCCCATAAGCTTAACAAGTCTAGTCTGCAAAGCTATGGAGAGGATCATAATGGAGCTCATAAACAAAGATAGAGGGGACTTGCAGACATTGGACCCGACCCAGTTTGGCTTCATCAAGGGCAGATCATGCCTTTTGAACTTGGTCGACTTCTTCAAAACAGCCACTAAGGCCACTGATGAGGGAAAGGCAGTCCATACAGCCTACCTTGACCTTGCAAAGGACTTCGACACAATACCCCACTCGGGTATTGTAGAAAAACTTACCAGCTTAAATGTAAACCCATATGTCACAAGATGGGTTGCAAACTGGCTTAAGGACACAACCCACAGGGTTAGAGTTGCTGGCGCTATGTCAGACTCCAAGTTGGTCACAAGTGGTGTCCCACAGGGCTCGGTCCTTGGCCCCTATTGTTTGGCATCTACTTCTCAGACGTACAGGCCAACATGGGAGGACTTTGGCTGACAAAGTTTGCAGATGACTGCAAACTGGGCGCCATAGTGGAAAGTGCATCGGACATGGATATCCTTCAGAAGGGATTCACGGAAACAGATAGCTGGTGCCAGAGTCATGGCCTGAAGTTAAACGCCAAAAAATGTATAGTCATACCCTTCGGGAAAAACAAGGTAACCCCAAGCTACCATATAGGTGGCAATCCACTAAGCACAGAAGAGGTTATCAGGGACCTGGGGACCCAGGTTGACAGTGGCCTTTCTTTTGACACTCACGTTGCTAAAGTGGTTAGAAAGACCTTCTACATTGCCCACCTGATCATGAAGGGATTCACATCCAGATCTAGTGAGGTCATTGTTCCCCTGTACTCTTCACTTATCAGACCAATGATAGAGTACAATGCCCCATTCGGGATGTATCTCACCCGACATCTGCAGCAATTGGAGAGACCCCAAAAGTTCCTCACCAAAAGGATAAAGGGACTCCAAAATCTGTCATATGCTGCCAGATTGAAGAAACTCCAGCTCTATTCAGTTGTATACCGTCTGCTCAGAGGTGACATGTGCCTGACATACAAGGCCATGTCCAACCCGGAATTAATGGACATGCTCCACCTCAAAAAATCCAAATCCACCAAAACCACTAGAGCAAGTGACTTAAACCTTAGCACGGATATAAATAGGATGTGCTGGAGGGATAGATTTATCACTCAGAGACTCCCTATGCTGTGGAATAAAATCCCGATCCATGTGAGGCAGAGCACCTCGCTGGCTCTGTTCAAGAGAAATCTTGACCTGTGGATGGGAGATCGTAGGTTTATCCCGGGAATCATCTCTGTGTCACTGCTGGACAGAGGCACAACAAACTAATGGGCACAGTATTTTTTCATATAAGGGGTGGCGTAAGCCACAAAAATTTGGGCTAGGCTTATAAATGCCTTAGGGCAGATAGCCTAGTATAAACCTATGAACCTGTAAACCTATGAACCTATGAACCTATTTGTTTTATCAGACTTCTGACTTTTGGGGTTTTATTGACCTTCTGCAATCTATTTTTTTCATTGATTTTAATATATCTATCTTTGTCCATTAAATCAGGCAACTCTTCAATTAGTTCATTTTCTTCCAGACTGAGGGCACATACTTTGTTTTCCACTTCCTGTGGCCCTTCTATAGAAAACTCTATAGCATCTTTCTATGGCACCTTATCTTCAATTTCATCCTGTGCCATCCATTGCTTTGTCATACGGGAACTCAATGGCCTATCACTCCTCAACGTTGACTGCATCAGAGCTTCCACAGTCTCCTGTCCCTTCCCTTGCTGTCTAGCTTTAATTGAATGTTTATACTGGTTTCCTGTGGAAGGCTCCAAAATATCTTGATATAGCACCTGACCAATTAGTTCCTTTTCCACTGGTTTCCCCTTAATTTGGATATCCATTACTCTATCCTGTTGTGGTGCTTTCTGCATTAGATTTTCTACACTGAATCCTTCACTTTGCAGGTGCTCCATGACCTTAATTTCTTTTTTTTTTTTTTCTCAAATATTTTTTTATTTTTCCATAATAAAACACAATGCATACAGAAGCAGAATACAGATCACTGACATATAAGAACATGTTAATTAAACAATGAATGACAGGTATTGTTGAAAAACCATTAGGGCACTTTTAACAGTGATAAGGAAAAAAGAGGTATATAAAAGGTAAGAAGGCATCGTGGTCTGACTGTAAACAAAAACCTATATATACATTATTTACAAAAAATACAGTGCTACCATAACTGTGTAAAGACAATATCAAGAATTGCAAGAGGAGACAGTGGCACCCCAAACCATTACATGTAAAGAGAAAGGCAAAAACTCAAAATCATAAGTAATAAGGGAAGAGACATTGAAGCTTAGCAATACGAATTTAATCGCTTAAGATTACCTCAAATAAGCTTTTCCACAGTTTACTGAAATAGGCTTTCTTCCCAGGACTCTTGATGATAAACTTCTGTGCAGAGATATACTTAATTGCCATCTCTTTGAATCCCCGCCAGCACATTTTAGTGCGATCTAACCAATTGAAGGTGATATAAAGTTTGATGAAAGAGCAAAGAATAATTAGAATATGTAAATGCAATTTAGGCATCTTGGACGGGGGAATATTTAGAATGGCCATTTCCCATGATAATGTAGAGTTGTAGTAACCCATTTTTTTTTTAGACGCACTTTGAGAGAGCACCATAATTTATGGGAGAGATTGCAGTGCCACATAATATGTAATAAATCAGCTCTCAAACAGGGACAGCATGTGCAAGCAGGGGATCTGTTAGGATTAAATTTATTGAGAATTACAGGAGTATAGTACGAGTTATTATTTAAGGTCAGTTGGGTGTATAAAAGTTTTTTGAAGGGGGATAGTTCTATAGTGGTTTTTATAGCTAATAGTTTTTGATCCTCTGTAATAGGGGAGCTTTGGTTATCCCAGTAGTTGGAGAAAAGACAATTCCCTTTATGAAGTAAGGGGTTTAATACTTTGTAAGAAGAGGAAATTGTTTATTTAGGGTTTGAAACTGTAGAAATAATTTCAATTAATTTATCAATTTCCTGGGGAATGGGGAAATATTAATAGTATGTGAGATTATAAGTTCTTTTAGTTGACGGAGAATAACTGTGTATTTGTTATTGGCCTTAAGAATTAACCGCATCTCTGCAAGAGATATAGATTTATATTTAAGAATATCCCATACTTTAAGATCTTTGATGAGGGGGAATTCAGTGAGGTCAATCATGCTGTTTTTAATTTTAAGATTTGGATTGAGATGTAGAGGTTGGAGAAGCGGAAGAGTATTTTCAAGATTGACGTCCTTAATCAGTCTTTGGAATAGTCTTATTTTGTGTTTCAAGATGGGAGATAATTTAGAATTGTGTAAGGAAATAGGGGATAAAAAGGGGATGGCAATCGGGTTAATTTTGTTGAAGACAATGTGACGGTGCCATATCTTTAACCAAGCCGGATAGTGAGTTTGAGTTTTACAATTCATGTTTGAGATGGACCAGAGTATATTAGAACAGATGATCATGTAATAAAGATGGAAATTAGGAAGGCCCACCCCTCCTTTCTCTTTGGGATAGGTTAGTTTGGAATAAGAAATCCTGACTTTCTTTGGAAACCAAAGAAATTTTGCTATATCTTTGTTAATTTGGGAGAATAAATTATTTGAAATCATTATGTTTGTTGCATTAAATTGATAAAGAAGTCTGGGTAAAATATTCATTTTCACAATTGCTACTTTGGAAAGGAATGCTAGATTCAGGAGTTTCCATCTTTGTAAGTCTTGAGATATAGTAGACCATGATTTTAGTAAGTTATTTTGCAGCATAGAGGCTTGGTTATGTTCAAAGTTAATGCCAAGATACTTAAGGCTATATGATATATGGAAGGAAGATTCAGGGAAAAAGAAAGATTTGTGGGGTCCGGATTGATTGGGAAGATATGTGACTTTTTTATTATTGATTTGGTAACCAGAAGCATTGGAAAATTCACTAATTGCATTTATAATTTTAGGTAAGTCAGAGTTGGGAAATTGGAAGTACAAATTAAGATCATCAGCAAAGGCCGATAATGCTACTTGTGTACTGAGGACTTTGGGGATAGTGTGGTGAGTATTCTGGATGATATATAGAAAGAAAGGTTCAATAAATATATTAAAAAGGAAGGGAGAAAGTGGACACCCCTGTCTTGTTCCATTGGTGATCAGAATTGTATTGGATCTTTTTTTATTTACGTATAGAAAAGTATATGAATTTGTATATAGAATTCTGATCATATCTGAGAAGGTTTTGGGTATATTAAAATGAGACAGGGTAGAGAATAGGAAGTCCCAGTTTACTCTGCCAAATGCTTTTGAGGCATCTAGAGTCAGGGCATATATCGGATTTTTCTCTTTTTTGGTGAACTGTATAAAGGAATCCATTGTTAGGGTATTGTCCCATGTGTGTCTGTTGGTCATAAAGCCGGCTTGATCCGGTGATATTATATATGGCATTATCTGTTTGAGTCTGTTGGCTAAAATAGCTGCAACTATTTTAATATCAATGTTTATAAGCGAGATAGGTCTATAATTGTGTGGATCTGTTCTATCCTGATTGTTTTTTAGTATTAATATTGTTTTTGAGTTATTCCAATGTAAGTCGGTAATTCCATTTTTTATAATGTAATTGAAAACTTTTAAAAGAATAGGGGCAATTTTAGAGCTGAAGGTTTTGAAAAAAATAGTGGTAAAGCCATCTGGGCCAGGGGATTTGCCTACTTTTAGTTTATTTATAGTATTTTGAATCTCTTGAATATTGAGCGGAGCGGATAAAAGAGAGGATTGGTCTGGTTTAAGAGAGGGAAATGCGATTGAGTTGAGAAAGGTTTCCATTTGAGGGTTAAAAGAGTTGTGTTCATTCTTGCTATAAATATCAGAGTATAAGTCATGAAATAGTTGAATTATTTCAGAATCTGATTTATAGATTTTCCCCATGTATTGAAGAATGGGAATTGTAGGAGCGCCATTATTATTTTTAAGTATTCTAGCAAGGGTTCTCGAGGGAATTTGCACCTATTTAGAATAGGTTGCGAAGAATTTTTGTTCCTGCAGGCGAGGGAGCCCGCAGGATTTTTTGCAGGGGGGTGCAAACATGGAGCACCGCCCTGACCCCACCCACGTCAAAGCACCGCCCCCCAAACCCCACCCCCTTCAAGCCCCCCCCCAACACACACATACAGCCATTCCAGTATCCCATTACTTGGCTATTTCTCCCCAGTTGCCATAAACACTGTTCAAAACTGTGTGCATATTGTTTTATGCATTACTTCTACAATGATTGCAGATACTTGGTTTTAATTTTCAACTTTAATTTCAAATTTTAGGGCCTCAGGGCCAATAGCTTAGTAACCTCCTATTTTATAGCACAAACACTGATAGACATTTCCTAAACTTAAACAAAGTAATAGTCTTACAATGAAAACAGACTTAGCATTAAAACTTCTCTACCTTTGAAACTCGCATGCACTGAAACAGCATTTAAACCCACATTCAAAGAAAAAAAAGTAATAGTCTTACAATGAAAACAGACTTAGCATTAAAACTTCTCTACCTTTGAAACTCGCATGCACCGAAACAGCATTTAAACCCACATTCAAAGAAAATGCATCTGGCCAGTGGCAGGTTAAGTTTACATTTAGACTGAATTCAAATCATAGGCCCCTTGCACACATTTCAGAACCATGCATAACTGCTTTGATTCACCTTCCTGATTGTATTAATTATAATATATAATAACTGAATTGTATCCCTTGTTAATACAGCACCACTTAGAGTGTGTTTTACAGTTTTGAACATTTTTTCCATTAAGCAATGAAACAAAACATATGAACCAATAATGACAAATTGCCCAATTCAGAACATTTCAACCATAAAAGGCCACTTAAATGTCTGTCATTACAATGTACCAATATCAGTCAATATGCACAATCTCTGCAGAAGTAAAAGTCATCTGAATAATTTCACATTAAAGAGATCTGAAACTAATAGAGAGGTTGTTGCTAAAAAGCAGCTTTATATTTCAGTGTTTCATCTACAAATTCAGTGCCTACTGCCCTTAAACAATAAATTTCCTATGTTACATTTAAAAAAAATGCTAAGCTTGTATATTGCAATAGGAATAAGTAGCAAGCGGAAACACAAGTTCATAGTTAATAGGCATCTCATCCAAAGGAGGACATACTCAGGACTGCAGCACTCCAACCCCTTAAAATACAAATCTACATGTGGTGGGAGTAAAACCTACAGCCCTCTACATCAAGATGCAAGTATGCTACCTGCTGTGCTACTAAGACTGTTTTGACATTTAATACCACAACAGTGGTACCATTTGCTAAACAAAACAGTTGCACATTTTAAGCAGACTTAGCATGAACAACAGTAAACATATCTTCCCTTGAAGCTCACAATTCCTTGAAAATGTATGTGAAAATAAATTCCACCTGCTAACTCTAAATAGGGCATTTCACTCTCACACATGCACACCTCAACCACTTAGTGCAAGAAATCTGGACAAAGCCTAAAATAAATAGGGACGGATTATAAATATTGCTCTCATGAATGGAATCGTAGAATAACAGGATTTGTGATAGTATGCATTTTTCTAAAGGATATGGCATCTAAAACTCAAATGTCTGTTATTATTTAGCAACGTCAATCCTTTTTATTTGGCATTTGTTAACCGGGATAGTCCATCTGTGCAAAATCCCTTTTTCAGTGGAGGCCCGGGGAGAAAAGCTCAGGAGGAATATGGGGCAGAAATCTGGACATTCTGAAAATACCTGGACAGCTGAACACACACACAGCACCTCTCAATCTCTTAGCAAAAGAAATCTGGAAAAAGCCTGTTATAATGTTGGGGACAAAGGCTCAAACTAGGGCCACATTTAGAAAGTTGCTAGAATAACAGGATTTATGTTAGAATGAATTTTCTACAGGATATGAAGTCTGAAAATCAAATACATATTATTTAGTAACTTTAATCCTTAGCTCATCCCAGTGATTTGTCAAAAAAAAAACTGAAAATTTATGAGGAACAGACCAAAATATAAGACAAAAGTCTGGACATTCTGTGGAAATCTGTACAGTTGATAGGTATGACACACACATACATCCCCTGACCCCTTAGAAAGTGCATAGAACAAAGTTTGCATTAGTATGCATTTTCTGAGGATATGCAGTCAAACTCAAATGCCTGCCATTATTTTCTGCCTTCAGTCTTCAATGATTTGCCAAAAGAACACAATTTTATAAGAAACAAACTGAAAATATGAGACAAAAATCTAAATTGTGAGGTATGAAACTTTCCACAACCAATAAACATTTTTAAGAAAAGAAAATAGCACAATACATACATTACTTCATAAATACTGTCATACTTCCATGGATTTATATCACTTATTGTTTATTTTGAACTTTAACATGCAAGATTTTGTAGGCATATATGCAAACAAGGAGCCATATTGTCCGTAAAAAAAAAAAAAAGAAAAAGAAAAACTCTCTCGCTCTGTCTGCAGCTATTCCAATGAGCCATTACTTGACTATTTCACCCAATTTACCATAAACACTAATGTGCATACTGCTTTACTTTTACGATGATTTGAACTTAATTTGAAAGTTTTATTTTGCATTTTACAGCACAAACACCAAGACATCTGCTAAACAAACTTAGCATTAAAACTTCTCTGCCCTTAAAACTCACATTCATTGAAACAGCACTGAAACCCACATTCAAAGAAAATACATTTTGCCAGTGGCAGATAAAGATTAACTTTGGGCCGTTTTCAAATCATAGGCCCCTTGCACACGAAACATACACGTGCTCTTTGATACACCTTCCTGATTGTATTAAATTATATTCCTTGTACAATACAGTACAGTTGTTAGAGGGCATTTTAAATTTATTGTTTTGAACATTTTTCCAGTAATCAATCAAACAAAATGCATGCACCAATAATGACAAAACTGCCCAATTCAGAACATTTCCATCATAAAAGTCTACTGAAGCGTCTACAGTCTACCAGTATCAATAAATATGCACAATCTCTGAAGTAGTAAAAGTCATCTAAATAATTCCACATTAAAGAAATCTGCAACTAATTAAGAGGTTGCTTCTAGCAAACAACTTTATATTTCATTGTTTCATCTACAAATAAAGTGTCTTTTGCCCTTGAGGAATAACTTGCCTAGGTTGCATTACAAAAAAATGATAAGCTAATAATATTGCAATAGGGAATGGATGGCAAACTGATAACAGGTTCATAGTTACTAGGCATCTTCACCAAAAAGCACTGTAGCATCCACCCCCTTTACAACATAGCACAGTATCAGCAATGCAACTACTTACTGTGGGAGTAGAACCCAGATTCTTCTGCATCAAAAGCAACTACACTACCGCTTCTGCTATTAACAATGCAATTGGACTCCGCATAAGCAGCACTAAACTTTTGTTCCCCTGCAGCTCTCAGATTCTTGAAAAATCTACTTGACACTCAGCTGTATCTCTGAACTTTGCAGCACAAGAAATCTGGAAAAGGCCAAAATTTATTGGGGGGGGGGGTACAAAAGCCCAAAAACTTGGGACACATTTTAAACATTGCTTGTATAATGTTGGAAAGTTGCTAGAATAAAATGCTGTGCTACCACCATACATTTTACTGCCACATATTAAACTCACGACCCTGTGCAAAACAGTCAGAGCAACATACCACTAGGCCAACACATCTGTTTTTTGAAAGAAAGGAAGACTGAAACTTAAATGTATACCATTTAGTGAATTCAGTTCTCACCATAGCTTTCAACCTCTTGGCACAAAATACCTGAACAAAGCCAATAATGGGGGAATACAACCCAAACATATTCAGTGAATTCAGTTCTCACCATAGCTCTTAACCTCTTAGCAAAAAAACACGTAGACAAAGCCAGTAATGAGGGAATACAGCCCCCAAACATATTCAGAGTGAATTCAGTTCTCACCATAGCTCTCAACCTTATCACAAAAATACCTGGACGAAGCTAATAATGGGGGAATACAGTTCCAAAAATAGGGACAAATTTCAAATACCCATGTTATAAACTTAGAAAATTGCTAGAATAAAAGGTTTTGTGTTACCATGTACTTTCTGAAGAACATGAAGTCTGAAATTCAAATGCCTGTTATTTTTATTTATTTAACATTTGTTAACCAGGAAAGTCTGACTTGGAACAAAAGCCAATTTTCAGCCAAGCCCAGGGAAAAATACTGCAGACACATGTCCTTGGAACAAAAGCCAATTTTCAGCAAAGGCCCAGGGAAAAATACTGCAGACACATGTCTTTGTAACATGGGAGGACACCAGAGCAAACCCACACAAACACAGGGTGGACATGCAGACTCCACACAGAAGGCCCAGCCAAGAATCAAACCAGAGAACCTCTAGCTGTGAGGGAACAATGCTACCACTGCACCATCAACTATTTAAGGTGTTAAACACTCAGAAACCACATATTTTACAAGTAACAGAACAAAATATGAGGCAAAAATCTCCAAAAGTTTCACAAATGGTGGTGGGTAGGGAATTCAGGCTCTTGTTACCTGTAGCGAAGGTACAGGGTTTAGCCACCAGTACTCATTGAGTGGGGTACAGGGCTCCAGTCTGTGTAACCCTAAACACTTAAGTTGGCATTTTACACACACACACACACACACACACACACACACACACACACACACACACACACACACACACACGTACCCTAGTAGTACACTTGCACATAAGAAAAAATGCAATAGCAATGCAAGTTTCTCTCAGACATAATCAATGCAGCAAGCCCAAAGAAAACCAGTAAACAGAATGCACAACATTCAGTTCATAACAGTGCAAGTTTCTCTCAGACATAATCAATGCAGCAAGCCCAAATAAAACCAGTAAACGGAATTCAAGTTCAACACTCAAATAAGGAGTTCAAAGAAAAAACAGTAAACGGAATGCATCAGATAAGAAACCATTAGCTACTAGTGCAATGCAATTGTCTCTCGTTTCTCTTGGACATAATCAATGCAGCAAGCCCAAAGAAAACAGACTAGTAGTGCAGTCTTTTTTTTACCCTACCTGGAGGAGCCAGGGGAAGAAAGATGTGCTGTACACTGCCTGAATAAGAACAGGAAAAACCCACCGACTGGTCTGACTCTGCAGCTCTTGACTGCTACACAAGTTTAAATTAAGTAGCAACAAATGTCAGTTGACTTCTGACAAGCTGTCTGCCTCATGAAGCTGAAGTCATCGCACACACCCTGCACGTGAGGATGATGTCCCCCCTCAAAAAAAAAAAAAAAAACCCTGGGAAATTTGGAAATTAAACAGGCAGGCCACTCGGAATTTGTGGCACCCCAATATTTTGCCCTCAAAACTGGTATTTACAGAGGAATTTAGTACGGTTGAGAGGTATGCATACAAGTTACTTGCTCAGAATTATACAGTAGACAGATGGCGACTGAGGGAATCAACCTCTGCACTACAGTAAACAGCTTGCCCACACCCGATAGCCTTAATCCTTTGTGTTAACTAGCAGGCTAAAACATGCAGACATAGGGAGAACAAGCCAACCAAATTGTCCTTTGCTTTCCTACACATAAAGCATCATACTGTGTTCTCCTTGACCTTCTCTGCAATTGATACTATTTTGGATTTTGCTCTGATGTCCTTATTTTATTCAGCTGTCCCATAGTGTGCATCCTTCTGTCCATCTCAACCAAATCCAATGCTTCCTCAATGGGCTTGCATTTACAATCCAGGCTTCTGGGCTATAAGGAAGCAATAGTTGCATTACTGTTTTGTATACTTTACTTTTCAGCTTGTCATTTTTATTTCACAGACTACCCCATGACACACACTGAATTTTCAAAAGGACACACTGTCTTACTCAAATTTCTGTTTATGACTACAGTTCTGAATGCCAGAAATGCCAGAAAACCACACATTTTGAAAACTAAATGAAACAAATGGGTCATTCTGCAAATATATTCTGAAAGCCTTGCTTACAAAGATAACATCTTGAATAGTTTTATGTGCATAAGGGATTCTTATTCTCTCTCAGTGACCATATCTTTAACCACTCAACTGCAGTATGGACTCTTGTTCTGACACACACACACACACACACACACACACACACACACACACACACACACACACACACACACACACACACACACACACACACACACATCTTAGTGTACCTGTCAGCAGCTTCCACATAATCCATTAACACTTCTGTGCTGTGGAACATCACCACACTTCTAGCAGCTTACACACATCAATACATTCCACAGCATTTTCTAAAACAAAACCTAGTTTACACAAGACAAGCACAAATACCTTTAGTGAGCAATAAACATAACAGGTTAATATAACATCAGTAAGAAATCTTTCTTACAGTGATAACAGTTACATTCACTGTCTTCATGTCATTACTGTAATATACAACAATGACATCAAACATCATACATCTTCTGTAAAGTTTCACTGTCTTATCTTGGAAACTGGCCATGTATTCTCAGTCAGAGCACTTGTTAGCCAAACAAACTTTCATATGACAGCAAGGCACCCACCTCTTGAGTGTTTGTTTATTGTGATTTTAGAGACATATCAAAATATGCTTAACTGTAAGTTAGAAATATAAATAATACTGAATCTCTATCAATGTGTGGAATTACAATGCCAATATCACTGACAGCTGCAAGGCATTATAGCTTAACAATTTTACTGCCATTGAGTTACAAGTACACCTTTCATTTTCAAATACTTGCTGTTATTAATGGGCAAGTCACTTAGTTAAGGAGGACAGCCAAAACAAAATAATGGATGCCATAACGAGGTGTAAATTAGAAGTATATAAAAAAAGAGCTGTATGTTTGAATGCAATAAAAACAAACCAGGCACAAACACAATAATGCTAGTACATATCCATTTAAAACAAGTAGCAGCCAGCAAGAAATGCTCAGACATAAAACGGACAGTCAGTGCAATTTCTTCTATTAAAGAGGTCACCTAACTAATTCATTTAGCACAAAGACAAAATGGTTAAACTGTTCATCTCTCTGAATTTTCAGATAAGTTACTTACCTTAGTTTGTTTACCATACGTTTTTGGGGGAAAAAAAACTAAATAACCGTTACCGAAACCGGAACCGAAAATAACGTGTTGTGATGCCTGTATTAGGAGAATTTAGGTCACTTCAGGCAACTCTCAGTCATTACTGTTCAAACGTACGTACTCCGGTTAAAAATCAGAAATAAGCAAGGAGACTATTTTGTGGCAACTGAAAAACTATTTAAGGGAAACTTAAAGGAACCCGCGCATATGAATGCAGCCAATTGAAAACGGACTGTTACAAACCTCCAAGTCTTGTCTGTGTTTTCCAACAAATTAAACTGTTTTCTTTAACAGCTTCCATTAACTCTGTCTTCACTTTTACATCCTGCCGACATGGTTAACAGGAACTTGAGCTGTGCGATCCGCAGGTCGGGATTTTTTATTTCCAAGAGCAGAAAACCGGCTCTAGGTACCAGAACACACTGAATGAAATCTACACACTAGTAGCAGCCTCCCCGAGTCGCACAAAAGACGAAAACAGGTCGCAAACACCTGTTGCATCTGTGCGACTGGACGGGATGTAAAGGGCGTTCTTAAAGAGGAACGCCCTTTAAAAAAAAAATACACACTGAAACTTTTTTTTTTTTTTTAAATTAAATAAAAAAAAATTCTCAGCCAGCCCAGTTCCAGGGGGGTGCAAGTGCACCCCCTTGCACCTGCCTGTGGGTGCCCTTGCCTGCAGGGAGTAATTGTGTAGATGTAGGTCTAGTAGTTCTTTGCATGTTGTGTTGATCAAATCCTCTACCCCCTGGGTCAGGATGTAGTCTCTGTTTTTTTTCTAAGGAAGCTAGTGTTAGGGCCAGGCTTGTTTCTTTTTTTTTTTTTTTTTGAGTTTTTTATAGAAAGAGCTTTACTGATCAGAAATCCTCTTAACTCAGCCTTGCAGGCCGCCCATTGTATATCTGGTGCAATTTGGAGGTTTTCAAGGTTAGTATATAGACCTGTAAGTGTATTGTTGATTAAGTTTAAAATCTCCTTGTTATGTAATAAGTTATTGTTGAGAGACCAATTAGCATAGGAATAGGTAGTATGTGTAAAGGTAATTTTGAGGGATATTTTTGCATGGTTTGATAAAAATCTAGGTTCACAACTGAAAATATTTTTAAACTTAGAAAAGAAGTTAGAAATTAAAAAAAAATCTAGACGTGACCATGATTTATGGCAATTAGAATAAAAAGTGTACAGGCTGTCCTTGGATGGGGTATTACTAAATGCTATAGTGTCCATAAGGTTAAAGTCTGAGATAAGTTCCTCTAGAGCTATAGAGGCTTGAAAATTGTATGAGGAGAAATTACTGGTGCGATCTAACCTAGGGTTTATTACAGCATTCCAATCCCCACCTATTATGAATAGGTAATTTTGAAATGAACAAAGGAGATTATAAATTTCTAAGAGGAAAATATGTTGTTGGGAGCAAGGTCCGTATAAGTTCAGAAAAAGGACTGGTTTGGTTGAGTCCGGGAGAATAGAAGTAAAATAACACCACCTACCCTGTTTGTCAGATTTAAATTCATTTATAGTTCCCAGAAATTGTTTCTTAATTATAATGGCAACCCCCTTAGAGTTTGAACCATCTCCATCCGCTATTATAGCCCTGATCCATTTTCTGTTGGATACTTTCTCCCATCCCTCTTTAGATAAGTGTGTTTCCTGCAGAAAGCAAATATTAGCCTGGGATTTAAAAATAAGATGAAGTAGCAGATTTTTTTTTTGCCGCGTTTTGTAATCCTTTAACATTCCATCAATCCAAAGACCAACTCATGAGTACCGAAAATTAACTAGAAGTAATGGATCATTGTGAGGTTGAATAGTTGTTATTGAATCTATGTGGAATAGTGAGTGTTGGAGAGAATTTGCCTTTAGGTTTAGGGAGGTAAGGAGTACGCAGAGCCACATTAATGCTGTCTTTACAGGAGATTTAACAATACAAGTAAGGGTAGCACAAAACTTCTTCTGACTAGCCCCAGTGCCTAACCACCCAGTCCCCTTAAGAGAAGAAGTAGATAAACACACAAACAATAACCAAAACCTTATTATACATATGTACATCATACCGCTCTTCCAGCAGACCATCGACTCAGAACACTAACCTTACACACAAAGAGCATCCATAGTTTGAAGATATCAAGGAAGTTGTGACATGCACCTATATCAAATATGAAAATAAACAATATAGATAAATTCACACGTCTGTTTGTATGATTGAGCTATAGGAAGTCCAAGTTTATAATTGTCTCAAAAAAAAAAAAAAAAAACACTGTAGACATTGCATAATATAACTGTCTTACTGTATATAAATTGACATACAGGCAATCAAAGGAAAAGAACAAAAGGAACAACTATTGTTGTGGAACAGTAAGAGAGGAAACACAACAAGAAAGTAAATATTAAATACTTTTGTCACAGAATTTGTTTCCTATTAACATAGCACATCACTTTTTACTATTCTGCAGTGGTGCAAGTAACTTCTTTTTCAGTACCTTACACTGTGCATTTAAACAATACAGTTGTGATGAAAGTCACTGGTGCCAGAAAAAGATGACAATTTGCATTCTAATTTGATCTTTTAAACCTGTTTTTGCTACATTAATCAAATCACTAAGATATCTGCCTAAAGAATCTGCAAGAACTGTAGCATGTTACACTACATAAAACTATACAGTTTCACTGAAAAGCAAAGTAATGTAATGCTTAACACAATATAAAATGAGACCTTGCTCTAGTTCTCAAAAAAGGCAGCTGTCACATCACATCACAGTAATAGAAGTCTTGGACCAAAGCTGTTCATATAAGCAGATAGAAATCCCATAACGTATCTTAGAGTAACTTGACAGAAATTCTTGCACTTCTCCTTTAACAGTCAACATACATAACTTGTTTAAAAAAAATCTGTTATTACCATAACAATTAACTGATGAATGCTAGACTATATAGCCAAACAAAATACAGTCTAAGTATGGTGAAAAATCAGCCGAAAACATCTGCATTTTGTTAGCTGTTCCAAGCTGTAACAAGAGAAAGATGCATTGTTATGTGGTTCTTAAAAACTTAAAATAAGGCATCAGGTCTATGCAGTACCACTCACTGCTTGTGATTACACCTTACAGTAACCCTGATGTAGTGAGAATCATGTCAATTTAATTAACAAAGTTATATGACATATCATAAAACTCTAATGTGAATATAGTGTAACTGAAAAAATGCCAAACGCCGATTACTAAACTATATGGCATAAAAGAAAATTAGCAGTATAGTTACCTGACCAGAAGCAGTCTCCGGTCATTTTTTAACTAAATTTCGTTGTTGCAACACTTATTTTGAGTGTGCAACTATTTGCAGTTGTCTGAGTGTGCTTGTTGAAGCTGCGAACTGCAAGACGCGCTACAAGCGCTAATAGTGAGAAAACGAGCCTATTTTGCGTGAACTCCTGATGGTAGCATACTAAAGAAACCCTATTGTAAACCGCAAGCAACAGATATGTTCCTATCTAATGGAAAAATAGCTTTAATAGTAAAGAAGGAACACTTTAGGATATTCTTAACAGTAGAGAGAAATAAACTATACAAGGAAATACTGACATTTATGTTGTGTTGGTTAGCAGCCTTATTAAAAGAACATCAGGTACGTCAGTTAATTCTGTAAGCCTCCTAAGAACCAGAACGCTCGTAGTAGCGTAGCTTCAAGGAACAGGAGATTTGTTAAAAGCCTTAATAAAGGCTTCTTTAGCTTCACTTTGACAGGTAACTGAAAATTTAACCTCATTCTTGTAAAAAATCAAGTTATTCGGAAAACGCATTTGAAATCTAATATTTCTTTTGATGAGGTCTGAACAAAACGGAGCTAGTTTTTGTCTGTTCTCCTTAATGGCAAGGGGTAGATCTTGAGAAAAGGTAATTTTGTGATTGTTCCACATGAAAGTTTTATGTTTTTTTGCTGAACATAATATCTTTTGTGTAATTTGGTAGTTGAGCAGCTTTGCATAAATTTGGTGGGGAGCTGAGGTGTCTTGACGTTTGTAGAGTGCACGGTGAACTCTTTCAATGATAATTTCAGGATTTTCTCCATCTAGGTGTAATAATGATTCAAATATCTGCTTTGTGATGTTAAGCCTTGATTGTCATAGTTCTCTGGGAGACCTCTTATTAAAATATTGTTTCTCCTACTTCTTGCTTCCAGATCAGTAAATTTCAGCTGCAGTTCTTTTATAACAGTTGTTTTGGCACGTAGATCATCAGAAAGGGATTGTATTTGAAGCTCATTTGACTGGGTTTTTTGTTCAAGCGAGTCCACTCTTTCAACAATTTGGCTGATAGATTTTCCTAAAGTGGAAAGTTGTTCCGAGAAGTTTTGTATAGCTAAATGTATGGGTTGTAGGCCCTGTTTTAACTCATCCATGTAGAAGCTGGGATCTTCGTGACTGCTGGTGTTACTTTTATTAGATTCCACATTTTGTTTATTTGTTTTCTGTCTTTTTGATAAATTCTCCTTTTCTGGTGAAAAAATTGTTGAAGATTTGGCTTTTGTTGTTTGTGTCGCCATTGTAATAGGTTCATTTGAAGATTTTAACTGCCTGGCCATGTGGTCTTTGGAATGCTGTAGCTATAATCAGGCCTTTTGAGACTCTGTGAGTATGACACTTTGGAGAAGAATATAGAATTTAAGTCTGTCTTCCGTGATTTTATAAGCTAAAGATGCTGAAACATCCGAGTTGAAGTAAATGTTGAATCTTTCCTTGTTTACAAGGACATCCAGAAGCGTTTGAGATATAAAAAAACTTAGAAAAAGGTAGTTGAGATAGGGAGCTCTGTGTATAAGCTGTTCACTAGATGACCACCATTTTTAATTGAATGTTTATACTGGCTTCCTGTGGAAGACTCCAAATATCCTGATATAGCACCTGACCAATTAGTTCCTTTTCCACTGGTTTCCCCTTAATTTGGCTATCCATTACTCTATCCTGTTGTGGTGCTTTCTGCATTAGATTTTCTACACTGAATCCTTCACTTTGCAGGTGCTCCATGACCTTAATTTCTATTTCTTTAACTTCTCCATTACTGATCTCCTTTTCTACTTTTCCTCTTGGTCTTCTTTTTCATATTGTAAGATTTCCCATATCCATATTCCTTTGCCTGTATTTCTCTTCAAATATCTTTGGTGCTACTCTTTTTGTATCGGTTTATTTTACTTTCTCTTTGACATAAATATTACACCATATTAAATCTATTTTTTCTCCCCAAGTCCATATTCCTTTTTCAGAGGTCTCCTGATCTTCCTGCTTCTCCTTACTTTGGGGATTCACTCCATCATGCTGTCATACAGCCTGAGACTTTCTATATTAAATCTTTCACTCCGCAGACACTCCATAACTTCAACTTCTATTTCCTGCTTTACTAATATTCTTTTCCACATTCCATTTTTGTGATATTAACTTTCTTATTGTGAAATTGTCCAAATCTGGATGCCTTTGCCTATATTTCTCTTCAATAACCTTGCAACTGATTTCTCTATATTAGTTAATTTGGCTTTCTCCTTTACATAAATACTGCACCATATCAAATCTCTCTTTCTTTCCTTCCCATGTCCATATTTCTTTTGTATACTTTTCAAAAATATTTAGGTTTTGTTGTTTACATTTTTGCACTTCCTCAGATGCTTCTTTTTCCAAACAGATCAAAGTTTCTTGATCTATATATTGTTTTTCAAAAATCTGTTGTATTAATGAACACACATTTTTATTTGAAGCTTCTGACAACTTTTGCTGTGAAAGTATTTTTCTTTCTTCTAATTTATCTCAATCTCTTTGTATATCCTCTGTCAGGTAATTCTGGGCTTTTTGCATAAATAGTAACAATATATACATTCTTTCTTATCCTCAATAGTCCACTTTCTCATCTGTATGCCTCTTTTCTGGCCTATCAGTTTTTGTGAATTGCTACTTCTTTCTACAACAGGGGAGCCATCTTGAGCCTGACATAACCCTGCTGTAGGAATATTTCCAGATTTTAAGGATTCTACACTGTCATTTTTCCCATCCTCGCACCAGTGTGCCTACCAGGATTGGGCACATTTTTTTCCTGGGACTTGTGCACCACACTTTTTTTTTTTTTACTTGCTTCTGTCCATGATATGTGTTATTTAAATACAGTCTATATATCAGTGTCGCGTTGGTGAGATTTTGTGAAAAACAGGGTTTATTTTGTGAAGGTACTCACCAAGTCTTGAGGATTAATTCATTTTCAACATTACTACTCTCCTTCGCTTGCTGAATTTTCATCTGTGTGAGTCCTTTCATGTTTTACTAGAGTACTACTTTGTCTGAAACACTTACTGCATTCAGGACATTTATATGGTTTCTCCCCACTGTGAACTGATAGATGATTTCTAAGGTTTCCAGTTGTTGTGAACCCCTTATTGCATTCAGGACATTTATATGGTTTCTCCAGCATGTGAATCCTTTCATGTTTTACTAGATCCCCCCTTTGTCTGAAACACTTACTGCATTCAGGACATTTATATGGTTTCTCCCCACTGTGAACTGACAGATGAGTTCTAAGGCTACCAGCTGTTGTGAATCCCTTATTGCATTCAACACATTTATATGGTTTCTCCCCCTTGCCCATGTGAATCCTTTCATGTATTACTAGATCCGTCCTTAGTCTGAAACGCTTACTGCATTCAGGACATTTATATGGTTTCTCCCCACTGTGAACTGACAGATGAGTTCTAAGGCTACCAGCTGTTGTGAATCCCTTATTGCATTCAACACATTTATATGGTTTCTCCCCCTCGCGCATGTGAATCCTTTCATGTATTACTAGATCCCTCCTTAGTCTGAAACACTTACTGCATTCAGGACATTTATATGGTTTCTCCCCACTGTGAACTGACAGATGAGTTCTAAGGCTGCCAGCTGTTGTGAATCCCTTACCGCATTCAACACATTTATATGGTTTCTCCCCCTTGCCCATATGAATCCTTTCATGTATTACTAGATCCCCCCTTAGTCTGAAACACTTACTGCATTCAGGACATTTATATGGTTTCTCCCCACTGTGAACTGACAGATGAGTTCTAAGGTTACCAGCTGTTGTGAATCCCTTACTGCATTCAACACATTTATATGGTTTCTCCCCCTTGCCCATGTGAATCCTTTCATGTATTACTAGAGGCCCCCTTAGTCTGAAACACTTACTGCATTCAGGACATTTATATGGTTTCTCTCCACTGTGAACTGACAGATGAGTTCTAAGGTTTCCAGCTGTTGTGAACCCCTTTTATTGCATTCAGGACATTTATATGGTTTCTCCAGCATGTGAATCCTTTCATGTTTTACTAGATCCCCCCTTTGTCTGAAACACTTACTGCATTCAGGACATTTATATGGTTTCTCCCCACTGTGAACTGACAGATGAGTTCTAAGGCTACCAGCTGATGTGAATCCCTTACTGCACTCAACACATTTATATGGATTCTCCACCTTGCCTAAGTGAATCCTTTCATGTATTACTATATTCCTCCTTAGTCTGAAACACTTACTGCATTCAGAACATTTATATGGTTTCTCCCCACTGTGAACTGACAGATGAGTTCTAAGGTTACCAGCTGTTGTGAATCCCTTACTGCATTCAGAACATTTATATGGCTTCTCCCCACTGTGAACTGACAGATGAGTTCTAAGGTTTCCAGCTGTTGTGAACCCCTTATTGCATTCAGGACATTTATATGGTTTCTCCAGCATGTGAATTCTTTCATGTATTACTAGATCCCCCTTTTGTCTGAAACACTTACTGCATTCAGGACATTTATATGGTTTCTCCCCACTGTGAATTGACAGATGGTTACTAAGGTTTCTAGCTGTTGTGAATCCCTTACTGCATTCAGCACATTTATATGTTTTTTCACCCTCCCCTATGTGAGTCCTTTCATGTTGTTCTAGAGCAGTCCTTTGTATGAAACATTTTTTGAATTCAGCACATATATATGGTCTCTCCTTCCTGTGAGTCCTTTCATGGATTACAAGATTCGCCCTTTGTCTGAAACACTTACTGCATTCAACACATTTATATGGTCTCACCCCGGTGTGAATCCTTTCATGTATTACTAGATGGCTCTTGTGTTTGAAACATTTATTGCATTCAGGACATTTATATGGTTTCTTTTCTTTGTGAGCTGACCTGCCTACTAATGGACTTTGCTGTACTACAGAACTTTGGTCACATTCAGCGTTCATGTTGCAGGTAAATCCCGGATGAAGCTGTGCTACAGGTATAACAGGATGCCTGTCGGAGCCCTTCAGAGTTTGAACCGAGTGCTGCAGGTTCTCTGTAGGATAACATAATAGAGATGCTCCAAGTGATGGCTGCTGACTCTGACAAATGCTCCATTCTCTGCTCCCATTACCTACAAACAGATTAATTATTAGTTCTGTATCACAATGATGAAATACATGCGTTTCATTTCACTAAAAGCACGCACACAGTTTTTTTGCATTTTTTAAAGTTAACATTTTCTGCTGCTATTAACATGAGAAAAAGCAAAAACAGTTCAGACAATTTATGAGAAGTTAGTCTTCTATGGAGAGTTTTAAAAGGTACAAAACAGTACAGAACAAAATAATTTGCAAAATCAATAGTTCTGAATATATAACATACCATCCATCCAATCATACCTACAGGCATAACTCTCCACTTTTCCTAATATTTATTAAAGTCATACTGTAGCTGTGGTGTAACAGTGACTCCAATAACATTGTTTAATCTTTTCATGCAAACCTATTTATATGACATTTAAATGCAACATTCTGCACTCTGCTGGGAGTCAGAAAGTGGTCCTTTCGGATTAGCACTGGTTCCCAAAGTTCATAAACTAGATTAACTGGCAAAATGTGTGACACACGATCAAACAACAACAGAAAAGCAGAGCACATTAAAACTGAGTGCAACAATGTAACAACTGGTCACAATGAAGTGCGACAATGTCTTTAATGTATGCAGATTACAGAGCATCACTTACTAATATAAGTTTAAACTGATACAGTACATTCAGCAACACATGAAGCTGCCATGCCCTTGATGCAAAAGGAGTTTTGAGGATGGAAATGAGCAATGTACCTCATATACTGACACACCTGAGGCAGATCCAGAGAAAGTAGCACTGCATCACCCCCTTAACATCACAGTGGATATTTGGGTGTGGTCACTGTTTTAGGAGAGAATACCCCAGGCCTTCTCTGATTTATCCATGGTTCAGGTCTGGTTGCGACCCGCTCATTTAAAGCGCAACCTTTTTTTTCTTCATCTGGTTCACCCACCAAACTAATTCCCTAGTTTATAAGAGTTGCAACTACTGACCTCAAAAATTCCTTAGAAGCCATTATAATTCCTTCATGTGAAATCTGGCTAGAGGAGCCACATATGACCTAGAAGCTCAAGAGTTTGTCTAGCAGTCTACTTTATTAAGGCTGTCACATTTTTGAAGAAAGTTATAGCCTCCATTTTCTAGGGTGGGAGAAGGGCCCTGCAAGGATTCATGTTCTGCAGTGCCCAGAGAAATAGTCTTCTGATCAGGAATCAGAATGGAGTTTAGGTGACAGAGTGAAACATATGCTTCTAACTCTGCTTATATACATTTTGTAATCTAGCCTGCTTTACAGCTTTTACTGGTACATTGTTTTATATTCAAAGTGATAATAATTAAAACTCACATTTTGTAATCTAGCCTGCTTTACAGCTTTTACTGGTACATTGTTTTAATTATTATCACCTTGAATATAAAACTCAAGAGATTAAAAGATTAAAGAATATATTAAAACTAGTGTAGAAAAGTGTCACCTTACAAATCAGACAACTATATTCATGAACAATGCTTTTCCACTACTGATGGGGAATGAAATCAGGGATACATACCTGCAAGTAAGGGGTTAATGTGGTTTTCTGATTTTTTTTTTAACAAGATAAAGTCCCCACATGGTAAGGTCCCATGTTTGCACACCAGTTTCAGAGAGCATAACTTCATGCAACGACTTAAAAAGAAAAACTCTGAGAAAATTCACACAGTTTATCCATCTCCTTCTAATTATGTGAAAGAAAAATGTTTTTTTTTCCTGCATATGAGAAAAACTTGGATCACATAACCTAGACAGAAAAATGTTAAAAAAAACACTACTTTTCACCCATGGGGGACAGATACTTAATTCCTAGGGAGGAATACTTAGGGTCTTATTTCTCTTATACCATCCATGTTTTATTATTAATAATAACAATGTGTCATCTTGCTGACACTGCAAATAAGTGTTTTGGTGCTTTGTCCATTCTTATATATACAGCTAGATATACACACAGATACTGGGGAACCATTCGAGGCCCAGCATAATAAAATGGAAATACAGAATCAGCTACAGAGAGACATTAATTTCAGTGTGAGAGGAAGTTGGGGATTATCAAGGTCAGCTGGTCTAGAAAAGCATGCTCAAATACATTTTTTTTCTAATTTGTTAAAGTTTCAATTTAGCTAATTGTTGGAAATGAAAATGTATTAAATAAAACTGTGAAGTGCAATACAGGTATATACATCTATGGCACATCTGGAAAAAAAACAATGTACACACATCTATCCTGAAAACCAAAAAGTAAACATACACTTAAAACAAGTAAGGAATGAAAAAAATAACACAAAGCTTTATATAATAGAGACAAGGGACTACATGTAAACGTGAAGCTTAGTTTTGTAGGTATACACTATGTAAGACAGCGAGTAGAAAATATTAATAGTACAAGTAAAGAGAAGAAAAAGTATGCAAAGCAGTTTAGGTCTGTGAGTTAAGAACAATAAATCCTTACATTGCTTTGTACAGAACATTAAAATGGAGTCAGATGGATAGGACCACTTTTTGTGGAAAATGCTAGAACTTCTCAAAATGAAAATGTTTTCAAGAACATAGCCAAGAATCAAATCATTTAGGGCTTCTAGATTACATACTAGCAACAAGGCTTTAGATACTGCTTTAGGCACATTGCAACATTAATTACATGCATGGTTTTATTCTGCTAGAGAGGTTAATTCATGTATGGGTAATGTGAGGGAAGCTAGGCCTGGTTTAGCAAGACCATTTTTTTTTTCTTCTAAAAATGACAATCATAGTGTTAAGACTACAGTATCCAACAGGAGGTATTTTAGATCGGTGATCACTTTTTCCAGTAACACTGGGGACATTTGTGAGGTGATACGTAGGAATTGGCCTACCTCAGATAGTTCTATGAGGTTGTAGTTGTCAAACCACATTTTTGTTTCAAGAATGGTATGTCCCTTAAGAGGCAACTTTGTTATGGTAAAAGTGGTGGCGTAAGATCTCCTTCTGATAGACTTTTATGTGCAGGAATTGTATTGCATGTCAATATATT
This sequence comes from Protopterus annectens, assembly GCF_019279795.1. Classification (NCBI taxonomy): domain Eukaryota; kingdom Metazoa; phylum Chordata; order Ceratodontiformes; family Protopteridae; genus Protopterus; species Protopterus annectens. The sequence goes on along the minus strand of NC_056744.1, from coordinate 1,685,198,598 downwards.
TCTGATACTAAAACATTTACACATCCATCTAAAATTTTTGTTTTTAACCCTAGGTTTTATGCGGATTGCACAAGTAAACACCTTATATATCTTGCTTCTTGCATGAAGTGATGTTCTTTTTATGCAGGCAAAACTATTAGGACTTTAAAGGAATGCATTTTAGAAGATATTGGTTACATAAGACATAAAGATAATAGTGCTTTGTGCAAGCATGTTCAAGTTTTTAAAGACCATTCTTTGTTTTTTAGTATTACAGAGGTTTTATGTTAAGAAGAGGGGTGGTGATTTTAATAGTTTTATTGAAAAGGCTGAAAGTAAATGGATTATGAAATTACAGGCATAGAGAAGCCCTGGACTTTATGCCTATGTGTGTTTAAAGCCTTTAGTGTAAGAGCGTAAATTGTTACATTGATTAATTGATTATATTATAAAGAGTTCTCTTTTTTCTTTGTATTTTGTCTGATGAAGTGCTGAGTTATTGGCATTAAAGTTCTACTTTTTATTAAAGTTCTTTTATCTGAAGATGTGGTGGCCCTGGATTGCTGTTTTTTTGTCGTTGTATAATGTTAACATACTATAAGAGGGGCTAACAGACAAATGACTTGGTGCCAAAGCCACAAAGTCTACAAATAAATGCAGAATTTGTCATTATTTTGGCCTTTTGCAAAGTGGAATTCCATTCTAATTGCAACATTGACAACATGCAACTATGCTAAAACCCAGTGGTGCAAGACTATAGAACACACATAGATATCAATTTGAACTTTGACTATCAAGTGTCCACAGTGGTATGGAAAGGCTATGCCATGCACCCCATATGTCAGACCATCGTATCCAGATCTGAGGATGACATAACTACACTGTACTCGAACCTCATCAGAACACTAATACAGTATAATGCTTCCTTTTGCACATACCTCACCAGACACCTACAGCAGCTGGAGAGACCACAGGGGTTTCTCACCAAGAAAATACAGGGCCTACAAACCATGCCATGATGTATGTGGTTAGGCTTAAAGCCCTGTCACTGCAATCTGTATCATATAGGATGAGGTGACTTGTGCCTGGCCTACAAGCTGGTCTCTGACCCTGCTCTGATGGGAATACTGCACATACACAAAATAGCTATAGCTGGTGACATCAGCAGAGTCGGATGACAGAAAGATTTTAATAACAGTGTCCCACATGCTAGTGTAAAATATTCTCTCTCTAATCTCAAGTGAGTGCACAAACACACAGACATCCCAGTCAGCTGCAGTGAGGACAGAACCCCTACTTAAGTACACTGACTACAAAACTCTGTATTTAAAGCAAGTACAACAGCTCATGTCTGACTTGGAGAGTGTCAGTCAGCACTTTATCGGTGAGGACATCAGCAGTGTCTGGTAGGGAGAAAATGGTAAAAGCAGTGAACCACATGCTGGTGTAAAATGCTCTCTATAATGTCAAGCAAATGCACAAACACACAGACACACATCACAGTTGAGTGCAGTGAGAATAGAACCCCTACCTAATTATACAGACTACAGAATTCAGCACTATGGCAGAAGTCTGACTTTTACAAAGCTGCAGGACAACTTATAGTGTTTGACATCAGCACTGCAGGCTGGAGAGAAAATGTTGGGAGGCTTGCATGAAACGGACAGCTAACCATGTTCAACTGTCAATATGTTTTAAGTTCTGCATGTTACCAGACTAATGAGTGTACAATGTGTAGCAATTGCTGGTTATGTTCCAATGTGCAGGTATTCTTTCAGGGGCAGCTTTACAAACTATACGCAAACAGGTGCCTACATTACTACAAGTATCAGAAACTCAATCTGTATTTTCATTTTAAAGATGTGTGGTATATAACACGACACTTGTAGTAATTTATGTACAAGTAAAGGTTCATAGGTAAGTACTAGGCTATCTGCCCAAAAGCATTTATAAGCCCAGCCAGAATGTGTTGGCTTTTGCCACCCCCTTAAATTAGTTCCCTGTGCCTCTGTCCAGCAAAGCCATTAGTTTTCTGTGCCACTGTCCAGCAGAGTCACTGCAGGGATCCCTGGGGTAAATTTTCTGTTTCCCATCCACCCGTCAAGGTTTCTCTTGAAGAGTGTGTTAGTGAGGGGCTCTGCCTGATGTGTTTTGGAATCCTGTTCCAAAGCATGGGGAGTCTTTTTTTATGTGGAGCATGTGCATTAATTCTGGGCTGGACATGGCCTTGTATGTCAGGCAGAGATCACTTCTGAGTAAGCGGTATGCAACAAAGTACAGCTGGAGTTTCTTGAGTCGGGCTGCATAGGGCATCTGTTTGAGGCCAGTAATCCTCTTGGTGAGGTACTTTTGTGGTCTTTCTATCCATGAGCCAGTTGGCAACCCATCTCGTGATGTAGGGGGTTCATGTTCAAGCTGGTGAGCTTGTCTATAATACTAGAATGGAGAATGGTGTCAAAAGCCTTTGCAAGGTCTAGGTAGGCTGTGTGGACCTCCTTTCCCTCATCTAATGCCTTAGTAACCATCTAAAAGAAGTCCACCAGGTTTAGGAAGCATAATCTGCCCTTAACAAAGCCAAACTGGGTAGGGTCCAAGGTTTGGAGGTTCCCAGTGTCTCTGTTAATGATGATGCATTCCATAGCCTTGCAGACCAGGCTAGTCAGGCTTATAGCGCGATAGTCCCTGGGGTCTGTTGTGGCTCCACCTTTGTGGAGCAGGATAACTGCTGCTGTGTGCCACTCTGTGGGTATGTAGCCTGTAGAGAGGCAGAGTTTCAACAGTGTGTTTAGGTGAGGGGTTAGTTCACTTTGGAGCTTTTGTAAGACACAGCCTGGAACACCGTCCGGTTCCACTGAAGCTGTGTTTTTGGCTTTGGATAGGGCTGTTTTAACCTGTGTGTCGGTGATTGACAGGGCCCTACATTCTTCTGGTATGGTTATGGGCCCTTTAGGGAGTGAGAGGGGGGTGAAGTTTGCACTAAACCTGTCTGCCAGAATGTTGGCAATATCAGTCGGTTCAGTGTACTTTGTGCCATTCTGCACCAACTCAGAGCAGATCTGAGAGTTTCCACTTAGGTTCTTGACATAGCTAAAGAACGCTTTATGGTTATCTTTCGAGTCATTGGCAATTTTTCTTTCGAAACCATCCTTGGATGATTTATTGAGGGATTGTAGTTTTTTGCTGATACTGATCAGTGATGTCTTTCCTTCTTGGGATTTTAGTCTTTTCTGTACTAGTTTCCTCCATCTGTTGTGTAGCTTGTTTATGGCAGGGGTCCACCAGACTGGTTTCTTTTTCTTGGAGGAGTGAGTCTTGGTTTTACTTGTGATAGAACGATCCATGCATTCTTGCAGATGCTCATACAGTGCCTTTGTAAAGGTTTCAGCAGCTTGGACAGCATTGTCCTTTAGCATGGGGCTGTGAACCTTTTCATATTGGTCTTAAGTAATGTGAAGTTTGCTTTTGAAAAGTTTTTCATGGTGGTTTCCTTGACTGGTGGTGGGGGAAATGCGGATATCCAGACTGATTAGTCTATTTTCTGATCTAACCAGCAAGGGGGTGACCTCCGGTGTGGAACACTGTTCACCCATGTTGGTGATGACCAAGTCCCATATGTTGTACCCTCTGGTGGGGGTGTTGACCAATTGATCCAGGGCGTTCGAATTTATAACTTCTAGGAAGCATTGGGCAAGGGATTTAGCACTTGAGTAGTTCTCCTAGTTTATGTTTGGGTAATTGAAACCACCCAGTATTAGGGAGTTTGGTAGGACCTTCATATTTCCCAGTGTCTCCAGAAATGCAGAATGGGGGTCCTGGGCCATAGTGGGTGATCTGTAGCATGCTACAATTTGGATTGCAGTTTTGCCTGTTAGTTGCACATGGAAGATCTCTGATGCATTGTGCTGTGACACTAACCTGTAGGTGTGGGTATCCTTGATGAATATGGATACACCTCCGCCTTTTGTGTTTCGGTCCTGGTAATGTGGCCGAAAGGTATGGTAAGAGTTATAGCCTAGTAGTGCTGGTGTGCTCTCAGGAGCCTTAAACCAGGTTTCTGTTACTGCACAGATATCAATGTTCTCCATACTGAGGAGTGCCTCGAGTGCGTGCATTCTGAGGTTTAGACTTCTGGCGTCGAGTAGTATTACCCTCACTTTTTGGTTACTTGTGCTATTTATGGTGGTGGGTTTGTCTTTTGAGCCTTGCCTAAAAAAGGCACTATGGGGGTGGCAAGAGCCTTGGCCAGTATTCGAAAGCCTAAGGGTGATGGGTGCAAGCCATCTCTTGCGAAGCAATGCGGCTTGTCGAGCATGTCATCCCAGGCAGACAGATACTGTATCCCCTTTGAATGACACCAGAAACTTAGCCAATTGTTGAAATTGATAATTTTTTCTCTATACTGTGGCATCATTCTTGGTGAGGGAAGGATGTTACTCAGGGTCATACCGGCTTGGGCTACATGATCAGAGAGCTCTTCCATGTCTCTCTTCATGTAGTCCAGGGAGATACGTCTCTGGACATTCACACCAACATGTACAATGACAGAGTTGTATTTGTACTTGTTCTGGAGTGACCCGAGTGCTTGTGTTATGTGGCGAATCCTGGCACCCGACAGGCAGCTAACTGTAACCTTCTCCTTGTCCAGCCTAGTTGGTGGGACATCAGTGTGCCTGACTATAGAGTCACCTATTACTAGTATGTTGGGTATATTATGTTGCATTAAGGGCTATGCTTACGTGACACACTGATTACATGAAGTATGTGTTTCATGGTTGGTGATGGGGTGTGGAGGTTGCTTGGATGTCTGCTTTGGAGGTCTCTGTTGCTTTTGCAGATTTTTATTTAGTGTCTCCACGTATGTTTTCATGTATTCACATGTGTTATTTGCCAGTGTTGGTTTATTAGGTCTATGTGAGACTGGTAGTGTGTTGCAATTACTACCCTTCTCTTGACTGTCAGTTCCAGTCTTGGGTTGAGAGAGCTTTGCCTCCAGTTTGGCTGTATAATTGTATCTCTTGCATATATTAGTGTTTGGTGGTAGGAAAAGAAGGTTGTCTGTGCACATGAGGCAGTTGTAACATTGCCTCAAAATGCACAGATTCACCAGTTGGACTGGAGCATACACCGGAAACTGCCCCTTGGACATGCCTGAATAGGTAGAGTAAGCTGTTTTACTGATTGGCTGGTGAGGACGAATAGAGAGTCTTGTCCTTTTGGACAGTATAGGGGGGGTCTAGTGCTAGGGTAAATTAGTGCTTGCTATGAGTTTCAAGCAAGTGCTTGACTGTGAAATGAATGGCTCGAGTGCTAAAGTCGAAGGATTGTCTAGTTCCAAGGGAAAAATTGAAGAGTACACTTTGTGGAGCCGAGAATACTTTAACTCTAGCTAAACAGCAAAACTACACAAATGCAGTTTTTATAGCAGGGAAGTGAAAGAGATAGAAATTAGCCCAAAATGGCTGATAGATTACTAACTTCTGGGCTGAAACCACTCCTCCAGGGACAGATAGGCTGCTCAAAGCTCCCCTCTCTCAAGGGTGAACAGAGAAACTTCCTTCTATCCAAGTAAGGTATGGGCAACACAGAAACTTGTAACTCAGCCCTGGATTCAGCAATAACCTGAAAAGTGGACTATACTAGGTCAGAAAGGCGGGTAACAAGTATTTTAATTAATTTTTTTTTTTTAGAAGATAGAGTAGATACAATCAAAACAACACTTTAAATGCACAGAAAAGGCTATCGCACTTTAGTATGTAGCCTACAACAGTTAAACAGATTATTTAAACACAACAATGACTTAATTGAAGTGGAGGCAGCAAATAAGTACAATATGTAGCAATAACAAACTTTTTAAATCACAGATTTGCTAAAAAATGTGGCGTTTTAGGCGGAATTAGTTAAGACAGCAAGAAAAGCAGAAAAATGACACAATCACTCCAAAGTCACTCTTTTGTCTCTCTGCAGCTGTAGACTCTGCAGAACACCTGGAAGGCACTTGCTGAGTGGAATACAAGTGCAAAAACTGTGCAAATGCTGTTTTTGTAGAAGGGAAGTGAAAGAGATAGAAATTAGCCCAAAATGGCCAATAAACTACTAACTTCTGGGCTGAAACCACTCCTCCAGGGACAGATGGGCTGCTCAAAGCTCCCCTCTCTCTCAGGTTTACAGAGAAACTTCCTTCTATCCAACTAAGGTATGGGCAACACAGAAACTTGTAACACAGCCCTGGATTCAGCAATGAGACCAACGTTGTATTGTATGGGGGGAGGTAACAGATGGCTGCATTGTATATATGTAGTATTCTGTTAGACAGTGCGTTCATTTTTTTTCTGTTTGTGCATGTAGTTTCATGTCATGAACACTAAATGGACAATAAACAAAAGTAATACATGCTGCATACACTTTGCATAGCATACCGCTGATCAGCAGATTTGCGTGATGGTTGGCAAAGTGTTTACACATGCAAGATACCACTTTCCTTGTTTGCATGTAGTTAAGCAGTGTGCAAACACAAGCCTCAGTGCTACATTTCTAAAGATTCTCAGTATTGAGAGCATGAAACATACCTGCTGCTCAGGTGATTCTGTGGCATCAGGTATAAAAGCATTGACACATTCTTTTTGAGCCCAAATGATATAGGGATCAAATCCAGGTGCATGCAATACTTTTAAAAAAAGTAGTAATAATGCAATGAAATTATACTTGACACTACATTCACAGTGTGTTACTGTGTGTGGATGTAGTACAGTGTGCTTAAGCAGCATTGCACAGAGGTAACCGCACTAAAAGAATCATTCAGTGTTGGTGAGTGATGCCAAAACTAAGCACATACAGGCCAAAAACTGAAGGGCTCCATTTTTTTGACAGTTGTATGTTGAGTGTGATTGTATTTTTTGACCAAATCTTTGGTGCTAAAATAGGGTAGACAGGAAAGTGGTGAAATGGGGAGCAAGCAGGGGGAAGAACAAAGGGAAAGCAATATAGGAATTTGCAGGAGGGAGGTAAAAAAGAACCATAGCTATCCATTCCTTCAGCAGTGTAAAATTAAAATAAATACAGAATTATTAGCTAGTGGACCAAATCAAGTACTTCAATGAAGACATATGTGCAGAATGGAGAGCCATGTATGGGACAATTTGTTGTTTGTTTTTTTTTCCTTTTTATAGGACAAGGGCCCATTTTTTTTTTTTACTTCAGTAAGAGAGGAATGCTGATTAAGGAATTTGGTATTTATGGGTCAGGTAAGTTGGGTAGGTGAGGAATCAAATGAAAACAGGACAAATAAGAGAAAACACAGGGATAGTGAGGGGCACAGAAGATGGGGACACCATGACTGGAGTCAGGACACAAAAGCTTGGGTGACACCATGACTATGGTGAGGAAGGTGACAATGCAAGATCATGCCCAAATATGGAGAAAGTACGAATCTAGTCATCATCTGCAGGACTGTCATCACTGTCCTTTTACTCTGCTGTCTGCTGGAGTGCCCGACACGGTCTCCTCCTACAGAACATGAGGGAGAGCAGCCTCTCCATTCGGTGCAGGTATACACCAATGCTGCCAAACAAGACCCTACACACCAACCCAAGCATCTCCTAGCAGATGGTGAAATCTCCACCTCCACCAGTACTCCCGGAGGGTACCAGCGCACCAGCTTCCAGAGTAGTGCCTGAGGGCACAGGAACTGCAAGGGCATCAGAGACAGTACTGCAAGGTTGGGTCCCAGATGTGCTAGCTGTCTTGATGGAGCCAGTGAAACAGGACAGGCTGACCCACTGGGGTTCACGTACCTGGCTGTGTTGTGAAGCATTTAATTATCTGTTACAGATGGATGACATGGAGACATTTTGATAAGGATTGTGTTGAGGGAAAAAAAAAGAAAAAATTAGTAACCCTAATCAGGAAAAGCCGAAAGAAGAAGATGAGGAAGATATGTGACATGCAATGCATTATCACAATACAACTATTTTTATCTGAAGTATTACATTTAAATATACTTCCTAACAACTACAAACTATAAGTATAGATTGCTCAAAGTAATTCTTGCAATGTGCATATTGCAGATTTACTTAGTCTATTTATACAGATTACAGCTAACAGCAGGGTTTTTATGCCACTTCTACAGATTTTAATTTAAATCCAGGTAAAAAAATGCACCATAAACAGTTAAAGGCAGCTTGCCAATCTAAAACTTAACAGTAGAAGCAAACCAAAGCTTCTCCACCATGGAGAGGTACTAAAAAACTGGAGAAGCACTCATCCAGTTACTTTAAGATGATTTCATGTTTTACTACATTTTTATTTTGCTTATACTTACTGATTTTTAGTATCAAATAGTTTTAAACCTCTCTTTGGTGGACAAGCTTTGCTTTGTTTCTGCTGTTAGACTTTAATTTATATAATATTATTAAAGAATTCCAGTATTGCATAGCTGTTACTTGTAGTATTTGAACCCAGAACCTCTGACTACAGTCTTACACTTGACTCCAAAGTTGGTTTGTGCTACATACTTGCGCATGCATACTTGCTTTTACAGTTAGGACATGCATGCTTACTTTGCTACCACTACATAGAAAACAAAAACATTTTTCTTTAACTTGTAAAGCTACAATGGTGGTGCAGCGGTTAGTGTTGTTGCCTCACAGGAAAAAGCTTTCCTGTTCGATTCTTGGCTGGTATGCCTTCTAGCCGGCATCTGCGTGTCCTCCCTGTGGTCATGTGGGCTCCCTTTGGGTGCTCTGGATTCCTCACATATTTAAAAGACATGCAGTATGTGAATCAGGCACTCTAAACTGGCCGTAGGCGCGTGTGTGTGTAAGTGAGTGGTACAAATGAACTACCATGGCAGGGCTAGCCACCTGCAGCATAAACCATGGCTCGAGATGATTGTCACTGCTGAAGTGACACCCCGAACTCCATGTGCAAAATGGGAAAAGGGGTTGAGGATGGATTGATGGAATAATACTTCTCTTGTGCTGCACACATAACACTTGCTTCTCTCGGTCTCTCCAGATGATCAGCATGAGCCTGCCTATTTGTCATTATTTCAGGATTAGCTGCAAAACAAAAAGAAAGAAAAAAGGAAAGACAAGCTTTGTACATGGCATTCTTGACTATATTTAGCTTTCTATGTGATATACATTCCCTTTATTAGCACACTTACACAATTGTTAGATTTCGGTACCTTGAATGTTATCCATCCACTGGTTGAATGTATCCCTCTTTCACCTTTTTAGGTTGTTGAGGTGGTGCTTACACTGTTCACCAGTGTGTGGGATGCCAGTCACACTGGATACAGCCTTGGCCAGACTATTCCAAGCCTCAGACATTTATTGGATACCAGATTACTCCCCCTGCACAAGCCTGCGGTGCTTTACCAGAAGTACAATAAATATCTTGGATTCCTGAACACCCCACCTCTGCACCCTAAATTGAGCCCCTTCATCTCCAAATCCAGACGTGTCTAATCTAATAGCAACAGCGAATAATGACTGTGACTATATGTGAAGGCTGCCAGCCTAGCTAGATAGAACTTTGTAGATAATTCTGCCATTTGTAAATATTAATATAAGCCACAGACTTGCTCTCTTAAATGTGAAAAGACTGTATTGGATGTTGAACTGCAAAAATGTAACCATATTGCACTCTGCTGGAGGAAAGCTGATAAGTTAAGCATTGTATAATTGTTTGATCTCAAAACTCAGCGCCAACATGTCTGGATGAAGGAATTCTTCCTACTGTTTTGAGACCAAAGTTAATTGCCAGTCTTTACATGTATAATGTTGTTTATTGCTTTGCTTCCTGACCAGGAGCAAGCTTACTAAGAAATGTAATGTTTCTGTCAGCCTGGGAACCAGAGAATTGTTAAGAATTATGTCATCTAAAATGAGTCAGAAGGATGCATTATCAATTTAAAGGACTTTTTCAGAGATAGAGAGAGAGAGAGAGACAGAGACAGAGAGAGAGAACATTTTGCATTTGTCTTGAGAACATACAACTCTACAGCACTCTGCCTGTGCTCTGTGTGTACGTTTATTTTAGAATTGGTTTGCTCTTAAGAAATAGAAAATAGTAAGTTTAGACTAGCTGTTTTGTATATTGATGTCAGAACTATTCTACTGTATTATTTTAAACATTTTCCAGTGATCCATGAAGTCTTGACTAGCACTGTGTAGTACGAAGTACTGTCTTGTATTCTTTAGTATTTTTTATTAAATATTTTAAACCTTTCAACTGTGGCTGTTTTATGTTGAAATAATTTAAGCTTTAGAGTACATTACATGTATATAAAGATACTATACAAAGCCACTCCAAGTAAATCTTGCTGCTCAGTTACTTACCGTTTAGATAATAATACACCCTTTGATAAGGCCCTTTAGTGGTTGGTGGCAAGTGGTACTACTGTATAGTCTGGGTAGAAAAGGGAGAGCTGCAGAACTAGTGTCAGCCTTGCCAAGGAGTGTCTGTGTGTTTGTATATAAAACTCATATCTCAAAGTGTGTGTGTCAGCTACTTGGGCAAGGACACGAAGCACTGGTTGGACAGAGAGGGTGTTGGAGACTTTAGCTTGACCACTAGGCTGAGATATGGACCTTATAGCTGTGCACTGGGGAGTCTTACTGGGGATCTGGAGAGAAAGGGAGAAACCAGCCCCAGACTGACTGTGATCTCTGTGTGCTCTTAAAGGAAATTGTACTTTACTGTGTGTGTATTTGTTATCCTTCCCAATGTGGACGCCCCCTCACTGGTGTTAGTGGTGACGATTGAGGCTCCTTGATTGCTGGGCCAGTACATGGGCATCACAATGATTTCCCACTAATTCCTGTTATTGTGTTTACTGGTAGTGCACAAATCCAAGCAATGATGTCACTAATATCTGCACAATGTTAAGTGGACAGCAATAGTGCCAAGCAGGGAGGAATGGAATTTTTAAAACTGGAAGGTTAATCTGACACGATGTTAGTCAGTGGGGTGTCTGCTGCAATTGTTAGGTCATTTAACTTTGCTGCCATGCACTGGGGGCATGAATGTCATGATCTGACACATATTTGCTAGGCTTTATACACTGCTAAAGTTGACTTTTACAATTTGGGATTCAAACCTGTGCAGAAGGGACAAAACATTTTCTTCCATATAATTCATATCAGCTCCACTATGTATAATTATATTAAATATTGCTTATAACATTTTATATGTAATGTGAAATGGAACATGACTAAAATATCTGGAATTTTCTGTATCAGAACCCGGGGCTATGTGTATGGCAGCTCTACATTTACACTTGTTACGAAAGGAATATTGAAATAACATATATATTTTCCTGTTTATTACTATAAACTAGACTCCAAAATCCAAATATTTATTCAGTAATGCAACGCAGAAACAAACCAGCTTTGGCTGGTATAGAGCACAGCCTTCCTCAGTGTAAATCAAATCCATTTCAAGTAGTCTTAAATTGAATCAAGTCTGTGCTTGGGTAATCAAAATTGTTCATTTAATCCAGGTGTAAATAAACCCCCAGTTTAACAATGCATTTCTTCTCCTTTGTGTCAAGAATGGAATGCCACCCCGCTTTGTTGGATTTACTCCCTTTTATAATGTCTATAACCATAAAACTAAACTTGGCAGATGAATGTTTTACGGAATGTTTATATAGAGCACTGCTTGTTTTTTTATTCCTCATGTCACTGGTATTTTCAGAGATTCTCAGTCTAAGTGGTCGTGAAGGTTGTCCTATGTAGAAGGAGCCACAGCTGCATGTAGCTAAATACATCAACCATTCGCTACTGCAATTGGCAAAAAATTTAATATCATAAACTGTGCCACAGTTCTTACTTGTAAAATGTTTGGACTTTAAAACCTTATTGCAGTGAGTGCAATGTCCACATGGGTACCATCCTGTGAGCACCTCACCCATTATTGTAGTTTGCGCTTCTTGAGTTGTATCCTGGAATGTGAGTGTTTGTAATGGTTAAAGTGTGAGGCTAGGTTTCTGCCCTTAAGAAATGAAAAACAACATCTTTCTGGTAGGACATTAGTTAGATTGTGATCACTCAGTAGAATATTCCAGTGTCTTTGTACACTGTTTATTAACAAATCAGAATTCCTACCATAAGTAGTCACTAACCTAATAGGTGACAACCTATGCTGCTCCCATTGTTTGTATATCAAAATATCTTATCTCTTAAGTGTGTTGGCCCAATTACTAACCTGTAGGATATGTCTCATCCGATATCCCATGTCCCTGAATCTGAGAGTCAGATCCTGTCTGTATTTCTGAAAGGTGGAATCACTGGAGCAAATACGTCTTATTCTAATATATTGGGATTTGGGGATATTTTTTGTTATATGGGGTGGATGAAAGCTGGATGCATGGCGGAGGGTGTTATATTGGGGAAACTTCCGGAAAACTTCAGTACATAGAGTGTGATTTGATTTTCTGGAAATGGAAACATCAAGAAAAGTGATGATGTTCATGTTAAAGTTAACCGTGAAGTGTAAACCCCATTTGTTTTCATTTAACTAGTCAATGAATTCAGACAAATATTCCACATCCGACCTCCATACCATCATCCAAATAACGCATCCATATGTCAATCTCTGTCAGGTACAAATTATTGCCTGCACCATAGATAAGCGGTTCTTCAATAAAGGCCATAAAAAGGTCAGCATAAATGGGGGGAAAAGATGCCCCCATAGCCATCCATTTAATCTGCCAACAGCATGGGTCCTGATAGAAAAAAAGACATTATTGGTTAAGACATGCTCTGTCAGGCCCAATAAAAAGGTATTGAATCCTGGCTGATACAATTCTGATTTATGCAACCAGTACTCAAGGGCTTCTCATTGCATTACTGAATAAATATTATTTCAGTGTCACAGTTTGCTGGCTTACTTTCTGGATTTTGGATTTTACATTATTCAAGCTGTGCAATTGCCTTTCATGCAGGGGGAACCCCTTTGATATAAACTAGACTATCACAAAAGTAAAAATATATTACAATCTGTGTAATAGAGCCCATGACCATCTGTATTATATCCCTACACTTACACCTGCCACCACAAGAATAGTTAAAAAAATCTGTACTCATTCTTAAGTTGTGTGTGTTAATCGCCTCACAATACCACTTAGCGTGTTTGTGTGGTGCCCAACCCAAGTAAAAGAATGCATCTATTTTGACATTGTTGACTGCTTCCTATCTGCATGTATTTGATGGCTGCAGGTGTTGGGGAAGCTTGCTAGCCACCTCACAACTTCGCTTAAGGTTACTGCATGATGGCAAGCAAAAATCTCAACAATGTATCCTTTTTGACCTTTACTCTGTTTATGCCCTTGTTTAGAGGAATTATGTCTGCTTCCCGTGTGGGCCAATAGTCCAGGTTTATGTTCTGCTAAACATTGTGCAAACAAGATAAGAAAGCTAAACAGTACATTCACCATGTTTCTCCATTCCCCTTGTTTGCACTAAGCTGTGCACCATTAAAACACTGGCATAGAAAAATTAGAAAAAGGGAAAATTAGGAGAAATAAAGAAATCTATTAAATAAACACTACAAAATGCATGTTGGCATACATGAAATATTTTTACACAGGTGTGAATTTGAATTCTCACTCCAATGAATCTTCGAAACACAGCAAGGGTGGCTTAGCCCTCTTTGCCACAGAAACAGCTTTGCAGAAGAGAATGAGAATTATTATTCATATAACCTAATGTAACATCATCCACAATATTAACAAAACATGTGAGTTGTTTGTACATTTATTAATTTCAGATTCAGTGCATTGAGTGATCACACAATCATTTATGACTACTGCTTGCACAAATGTAGCTCTGTCTTATCTCCTTGTATTTGTTGCTCATTTGTGTCTTATCTGACCAGTCTGTAAGGTATTCTGTATAATTGTCCTTAAAATGTGTGAGGATATTAAATGGCAATAATATATAGTTGTCGAGAAATGAAGGGGATGTTGAATGTTACTGAAAAGAACCTGTGAAATGTGTGCTGCTTACTTACATTTAAATCCTTGGCATAATTACTTCTACACTTTGTAAGTCTAACCTGGCTAACACACCCAGTGGAGATTAGGGAGTCTGAATTGCTGCTGTGTTTTCCTTCTTCTTACCAATAATAATTCACAGTTGTAACCCATTAGCCACAAACACTGAGGGAGTACCTGCATTACTGTTACAGCGGCTACACGGAATCATGTATTTCGGATTCAGACGTTTTAATGAGTTCACACCTCATTTGCATCTTCACCAAGCTCACAGCCTTGAATGTACACTATAAAAAAGGAACCATGTAGCTAGGGAATCTGAAGATGAGGAGACTTGTTTATGTGGATAACACAGAAGAAAATATTACTTTGGGATTTGTTTGCACAAAAGACAACTGATCTTGATAAGGTATGCTTGTTTTTTCAGCTATATACTGGATATGCTAAAATGTCACCATGAAACATATTTTTATACATTATATGTAGCATTTGATAATGCATGTCTATCCATCTACTTTTCTCTGTATACATTTCTTAAAAGTATACTGATGCCATAGACATGTTTGTGAGGGCTTTTTACTTGGAGATGCACAGCCTTATTAGATTTCATCACAAGGGCTAATGTTACAACTGTTTTATGATTATATAGAAAACAGAAGGAACTGTCTAACCTGACCATATTTCTCTCCCATGGGTAGCTGCCCTGTTGCTACTACCAGCGTCCTTCTCCCACCTTATCAGCCTGTATCTATTATCTACATTGAGGAATTTGAACCTGAACCTTCCTATGCAACAGTCCCTCTAAGAAGAAATATAAAACAGAAGAAACTGTCTAACCTGACCATATTGCTCTCCAGTTGGTAACTGCCCTGTTGCTACTGACCAATGTCCTTCTCCCACCTTATCAGCCTGTATCCATTATCTACATTGAGGAATTTGAACCTGAACCTTCATATGCAACAGTCCCTCCAAGAAGAAATATAAAACAGAAGAAAGTATGTGTTCCTAATACAACTGACAGTTCCAAATCTAGACCTGTTTAGATACTATAATTTTAATTTTTCACTTTTATGTATACTCGCTAGCTAGGTCGACCAGCAGCATAAGCCCTTCCTCAACTTATTGCTTGCCCTCTCCTCTGTTCTTAACATTACTCCTATCCCACACTGTACTTCCCAAGCCCTGCTGTCCTCCATAAGAAGCTACTCTTTAATATCGAACACTGCCAACTAGGTGGCACCTATCTCCCTGTCTCACTCTATTGACTCAAAACAGTTCCCCTAGACTTAGTTTCTATATACTTGAACTGCAGCCCCTACTTCTCTTTCTTTCCATCTACCTGTTCTCTAATTCTCCTAATTTTATTTTTTTTCCCTATTATCCTTACTTCTTAGACCCTTACCTTGACCTATCCACAAACTTACCTTTCCTAGTCAGCCCTCCACTGATAGTTTTTCTTTGGGCTCTCTCCTTCAGTGGCTCTACCCACTCTGTTCGCCCTACGGGATCACTCTGCTCCCCTACCCTACACCAAATCCCACGCACCCCACTGCAACTAACTTTATAGACACCTGAATCTCCTCCCCATTTCTCCCCAACCTATCCTGATTCCTTGCCCCTCCCCCTCCCTGTAACATATTAATTACTTACCCTCCCTCCCAGCTGCAATTTAATTACCCCTCCCCCTTTATCCCTCACCTAACTACACTCTCGCATACACGCCTCTTCCATACTGCCTCATATTCTACCTTCTCCTCTCTGTCTCCTCTCACAAAATCTTTTCTATTTATATTCAACCATGTCCTGTTCAACTCGAGTCACCTCCATTACATGTATTCTCTTCTTAAAAGCTCTCTTTATTTCAACCTCTTACTCCTCTTCCAAAATATCCATCTCTTTCTCCTCCCCCACCTCCTCCACTCTCTCTCTTCCCCACCCTCTT